>NC_057803.1:372882548-372885667 GCF_018294505.1 Triticum aestivum | reverse complement strand
TGGCGGTGGAGGCGGCGGGCGCAGCCAATGGGGCGACGCCACGTGGTGGCGGCGGGCGGTGGTGGACACGTCCGACCCGAATCGGACGTGTGTGTCGGCAGGAGGAGCAGTTTTAGGGTTTCGGGGAGGACGAAGATCCGAAAACTGAGGGGTGTATATATAGGCCTAGAGGGAGCTAGGAGAGTCCAAATGAGATGCAGTTTTCGGCCACGCGATCGTGATCGAACGCTCTAGGACATGGAGCAGAGTTTGGTGGGTTTTGGGCCAAATTGGAGGGGTGTTGGGCTGCAACACACACGAGGCCTTTTCGGTCCCTCGGTTAACCGTTGGAGTATCAAATGAAGTCCAAATGGTACGAAACTTGACAGGCGGTCTACCAGTAGTAAACCAAGGCCGGTTGGCAAGTCTCGGTCCAATCCGGAAATGTTTAATCCCCACACACGAAAGAAAGCTAGAAATGACCACCGGAGGAGAACGAAGCGCCGGAACGCAAAACGGACAATGGGAAGAAATGCTCGAATGCATGAGACGAACACGTATGCAAATGCAATGCACATGATGACATGATATGAGATGCATGACAAAGACAACAACACACGGAGACAAAACTCGAACCCGAGGAAATAAATATAACTTAATGCCGGAAACGGCAAGAGTTGGAGTACAAATAGGGAAAGTTACATCCGGGGTGTTACATCCCATCTGCCCATAACCGCGGGCACGGCTTTCAAAAGTTCAAATCCCTGCAGGGGTGTCCCAACTTAGCCCATCACAAGCTCTCACGGTCAATGAAATATATTCCTTCTCCCAAGACATTCTAATCAGACTCGGCATCCAGGTTACAAGACATTTTGACAATGGTAAAACAAGTCCAGCAGCACCGCCCGAATGTGCCGACAAATCCCGATAGGAGATGCACATATCTCGTTCTCAGGGCACACTCAGATGAGCTCTCCCTACAACTAAAACCAAACCTCGAGTTTCCCCGAGGGGGCGCTGCACAGGACTATAGTTTGGACCAACACTCAGAGGAGCACTGGCCCGGGGGGGGGGGGGTTAAAATAAGGATGACCCTTGAGTCCGCAAAACCCAAGGGAAAAAGAGGCTAGGTGGCGAATGGTAGAACCAATGTTGGGCATTGCTGGAGGAGTTTTATCCAAGGTGAACTGTCAAGGGGTTCCCATAGTAGCCCAACCACGTAAGGAACGCAAAATCCGGGAACATAACACCGATATGACGGAAACTAGGGCGGCAAGAGTGGAACAAAACACCAGGCATAAGGCTGAGCCTTCCACCCTTTACCAAGTGTATAGATGTATTAATTAAGTAAGAGATATTGTGATATCCCAACAAAATATCCATGTTCCAACAAGGAAAAAACTCCAATCTTCACCTGCAACTAACAACGCTATAAGAGGGGCTGAGCAAAGCGGTAACATAGCCAAACAACGGTTTGCTAGGACATGGTGGGTTAGAGGTTTGACATGGCAATTTGGGAGGCATGATAAGCAGGTGGTAGGCATCGTAGCATAGGCATAGCAAAAGAGCAAGCAACTAAGCAAGCAAAGATAGAAGTGATTTCGAGGGTATGGTCATCTTGCCTGAAATCCCGCAAGGAAGAAGAACGAGTCCACGAATAAGACAAACGGACGTAGTCGAACGGATCCTCAGAACTCCGGAACGGAACCGAAGCTCACGAGAAAGGCAACCCGGAAAGAAGCAAACAACATAGTAAACAACCACTACAACAACATGGCATGATGCACAACAAGTATGATGCATGTCCGGTTTAATGATACATGTCATGGCATGGCAAAGTGCAACAAACAACACTACAAATTAAGTGGAGCTCAATATGCAACGAGTTGCATATTGACAAAACACCACAACACATTATTTAGTTCGATCTCGTTTATGTACCCAACAAGATTAAATGTTGTTAGCATGGCAAGAGGGTGAAGCAAATGAAAACTACCTATCTAGTCAAGTTTAAATGAGGCCAAAAAGAACGAACAACAATTCTGTTAAATCCCCATATGCATATATTAGGTTAGGTACTGTTATGCCCTAAACTCAATTTTAGAGTTATTAAACATGCAAAGTGATGCCACCATGTTAAACTAGACATTTTCCACCCCATTTACATATAAAGTTTATTAAATTCTGAGCTACGGTTAAATAGTTATGAATTACAACATTTTAGCATGGCAAAGGAGCAAATTTAACCAAACATCATTTTAACCATTTCAAACATGCATGAAAGTTGCATATTATAATACTACACAAAATCCTAAGCAACTTTCATATATAATTTGTTTTAATCCGATGCACGGTTCTGAAGTTATGATATGCATGATGTTTCAGGGCTAATCTGTAAAACTGGCATCTCTGGAAAAATTGGACAAATTCGCAGAACGAAAAAAAAACACAACCGGGCCGAAACTAGCAGGCCCAGAATTGCACACGGGAGGTTCTCACCTAGTGGGCCTGGCCCGGTGGGTGGAGGGGGAAGCAGTAGGCCGGAAGGGAAGCTGGGCTTCGCGCGGCGCTGGATGGGAGGCTGGGCCTTCGACAGGGTGAGGTTGGCCTACGCGCTACTGACTGGGATCAAGGCCTCGGTCAACGGCGCGAGACAGAGGAGCGTCATCCTCCCTGTTCGAACGAAGCAGAGCAGGCGGGCAGGGAAAAAGGGGCGGCGAAGATCCAAGGGAAGGAGGCGGCTCGCGGCAGCGCGGTCCTGGACTTGGCGGCGGGGAAACCGGGCGGAGGCGACCCGATCCGGTGGCGGGGAGCTCCATCGTCGAAGGAGAATGGCAGGACACGGCAGGCTTCCATGTTCCCGGGCGGCCATGGCGGCAGGGAACTTCATGCTACTCCGGTTAGCTGAGGACTCCGGCGGGACGGCAGGATGGTGTGGTTCCGGTGAAGGAGAAGCAGAGGAGGCAACATAGCACGGCGGCAGAAGCTCCTGCTACTGCAGCAGGACTTGAGGAGCTCGGCGCGGGGCTCACCCACCCCTGGTGCTGTCCAGAGTCGATGAGGGAGGCAGAGGTCGCGGCGACCCAGTTGGTGCGCTGCTGCAGTTTCCTGAAGAAAGACAGAGAGGTGAGAGAAGGAAA
>NC_057803.1:372847772-372882194 GCF_018294505.1 Triticum aestivum | reverse complement strand
GAGTTCGTCTCCCCGGGTCGACGAGGAGAGAGAGGAGGGAGAGGAACGATGGGCTTTGCTGGATCGAGGGAAGCAGCGGCTGGTTGGTTCGGGGTGGATCCCGATGAGGATTTGGGAGATAAGTGCGGCGGCGGCGACAGGGACAAGTCCCTAGTTTCTAGGGTTGGGTCCGTATATATATAGTAAGGGATTAGGTTAGGGGCTACCTCATCCCTATGATTGTAATCGGACGGTCGCGATTAAAATAGTTAGGGAGCCCAAATAAGAAACGATGACGTTTTGTAGATGTTTGGGGATGATCCGGACACAACGGTGGCGACAGTCTGGGTCGGGTCCGGGACAACTTTTCGGACGCGCGCGCGAGGTGGGCCACGGGCTGACGAGAGAGGTTAGGTTGGGTCTGGCGGATTGTGAAGAGCGGGTTGGTCTGAGAGAAGAGGGGAGAGATGCAGCCCAGCACGGTTTCCGGAGACCGAAAATGTCCGACGTTAGGCCGGCTATACTGCCGCTATAGTTAATCGTTGGGGCATCAAACGATCTCCGAATGCGATGAAACTTGACAGGCGGTCTATCTACACTATAATAAGACCACACGTCAACTCTCATCCCATTCCGAGAACATTTTCCGGCCACTTATAAAATACTATTTCAGACATGCCGCGGGCACGTGCAAGTGTGTCTGGGCTCAGAACGGACAACGGACGGAACGAGGAGACCGGGACGGATGCAAGTTTCGAAAACATGATGATGCAATGCACATGATGACATGATGAAAAGCAACACGCAAGAAAAAGACAAGACAACAACAGCGAATAACTGGAAGACACCTGGCGCATTGGTCTCGGGGCGTCACACTGTTCTTCCCCCTGTACTGTTCATCCTCAGCCCAAGAGGCAATCGACCACCACCACACTAGAGTAGGGTATTACACCACAACCGTGGCCCAAACCAGTATAAATCTTGTGTCCTTTGTGTTGTGAGTCCGTCGAGTTAGTCCGTGAGATCTTAGCAAAACTAGGACGTGGATCGGTAGGGGGAAAATCTTCACGCGCACCCTAGAGTTCGAACCTTAAGGGTTTTGCCGGAACCCGTGATCCGCCATTTGGCGCGCCAGGTAGGGGTGCGCCGAAGCTTCCCTTTCGTCGCTCCGCATCACGTCGCTTCATCGTCTCCATGGCAGACGCACGCCGCGCCCGCGCCGAGCGCCGGGCTGCCCTCGCCACCCGAGTTGCTCAGACGGCCGCTTTCGGCGGGCCACCCCATCGCTCTCTGTCGCCTGCCGCCAACACCGCCACCGGCCTGGCGGGGAATGATACGTCTCCAATGTATCTATAATTTTTGATTGCTCCATGCTATATTATCTACTGTTTTGGACATTATTGGGCTTTATTATCCACTTTTATATTATTTTTGGGACTAACCTATTAACCAGAGGCCCAGCCCAGAATTGCTGTTTTTTTTGCCTATTTTAGGGTTTCGAAGAAAAGGAATATCAAACGGAGTCCAAATGGAATGAAACCTTCAGGAACGTGATTTTCTCACCAAACAAGACCCAGGAGACTTGGACCCTACATCAAGCAACCAACAGGGAGGCCACGAGGTAGGGGGCATGCCGACACCCCCAGGCGTGCCCTCCACCCTCGTGGCCCCCCTGTTCCTCCACCGACGTACTTCTTCCTCCTATATATACCTATGTACCCCAAACGATCAAATATGGAGCCAAAACCCTAATTCCACCATCGTAACTTTCTGTATCCACGAGATCCCATCTTGGGGCCTGTTCCGAAGCTCCGCCGGAGGGGGCATCGATCACGGAGGGCTACTACATCAACACCATAGCCTCTCCGATGAAGTGTGAGTAGTTTACCTCAGACCTACGGGTCCATAGTTATTAGCTAGATGGCTTCTTCTCTCCTTTTGGATCTCATTACAAAGTTCTCCCCCTCTCTTATGGAGACCTATTCGATGTAATCTTCTTTTTGCGGTGTGTTTGTTGAGACCGATGAATTGTGGGTTTATGATCAAGTTTATCTATGAACAATATTTGAATCTCCTCTGAATTCTTTTATGTATGATTGATTATCTTTGCAAGTCTCTTCGAATTCTCAGTTTGGTTTGGCCTACTAGATTGATCTTTCTTGCAATGGGAGAAGTGCTTAGCTTTGGGTTCAATCTTGCGGTGTCCTTTCCCAGTGACAGTAGGGGCAGCAAGGCACGTATTTTATTGTTGCCATCGAGGATAACAAGATGGGGTTTTCATCATATTGCATGATTTTGTCCCTCTACATCATGTCATCTTGCTTAAGGCGTTACTCTGTTCTTATGAACTTAATACTCTAGATGCATGCTGGATAGCGGTCGATGTGTGAAGTAATAGTAGTAGATGCAAGCAGGAGTCGGTCTACTTGTCTCGGACATGATGCCTATAAACATGATCATAACTAGATATTCTCATAACTATGCTCAATTCTGTCAATTGCTCAACAGTAATTCGTTCACCCACCGTAATATACTTATGCTCTCGAGAGAAGCCACTAGTGAAACCTATGGCCCCCGGGTCTATCTTCAACATATTAATCTTCCAATACTTTGTTTTTCATTGCCTTTTATTTTACTTTGCATCTTTATAATAAAAATACCAAAAATATTATCTTATCATATCTATCAGATCTCACTCTCGTAAGTGACCGTGTAGGCATTGACAACCCCTTATCGCGTTGGTTGTGAGGATTTATTTGTTTTGTGTAGGTGCGAGGGACTCGCGCGTAGCCTCCTACTGGATTGATACGTTGGTTCTCAAAAACTGAGGGAAATACTTATGCTACTTTGCTGCACCACCCTTTCCTCTTCAAGGGAAAACCAAAGCAAGTGCTCAACAGGTAGCAAGAAGGATTTCTGGCGCCGTTGCCGGGGAGGTCTACGCAAAAGTCAACATACCAAGTACCCATCACAAACCCTTATCTCACACATTACATTATTTGCCATTTGCCTCTCGTTTTCCTCTCCCCCACTTCACCCTTGCCATTTTATTCGCCCTCTCTCTATCCTCCCTCTCTTTCTCTATTTGCCTCTTTTTGCCCGCTTCTTGTTTTCTTGTGTGTTGGATTGCTTGCTTGTCACGATAGCTCAAGATAACACTAAATTGTGTGACTTCACCAATACCAACAACAATGATTTTATTAGCACTCCAATTGCCCCTCTTACCGATGCTGAATCTTGTGAAATTAATGCTGCCTTGCTGAATCTTGTCATGAAAGATCCGTTTTCGGCCTTCCTAGTGAAGATTCCGCTACCCATCTGAATAGCTTCGTTGATTTGTGTGATATGCAAAAGAAGAAAGATGTTGATAATGATATTGTTAAATTGAATCTATTTCCTTTTTCGCTTAGAGATCATGCTAAATCTTGGTTTTCGTCTTTGCCAAAAAATAGTATTGATTCTTGGAATAAGGGCAAAGATGCTTTTATCTCTAAGTATTTTCCTCCCGCTAAGATCATCTCTCTTTGAAACTATATTATGAATTTTAAGCAACTTGATCATGAACATGTTGCACAAGCTTGGGAGAGGATGAAATTAATGATATGTAATTGCCCAACACATGGTTTGAATTTGTGGATGATTACACAAATTTTTTTATGCCGGATTGAATTTTGACTCTAGAAATATTTTAGATTCGGCCGCGGGAGGAACTTTTATGGAAATCACTTTAGGAGAAGCTACTAAACTCCTGGATAATATTATGGTTAATTATTCTCAATGGCACACTGAAAGATCTACTAATAAGAAAGTGCATGTGATAGAAGAAATTAATGTTTTGAGTGGAAAGATGGATGAACTTATGAAATTATTTGCTAATAAAAGTGTTTCTTCTGATCCTAATGATATGCCTTTGTCTACTTTGATTGAGAATGATAATGAATCTATGGATGTGAATTTTGTTGGTAGGAACAATTTTGGTAACAACGCGTATAGAGGAAACTTTAATCCTAGGCCTTATCCTAGCAATTCCTCTAATAATTATGGTAATTCCTACAACAATTCTTACAAAAATTATAATAAGATGCCCTCTGATTTTGAATCTAATATTAAAGAATTTATTAATTCGCAAAAGAATTTCAATGCTTTGATTGAAGAAAAATTGCTTAAGATTGATGAGTTGGCTAGGAACATTGATAGAATTTCTCTTGATGTTGATTCTTTGAAACTTAGATCTATTCCACCTAAGCATGATATCAACGAGTTTCTCAAAGTCATGAGAATTTCTAGTGATGAGTGCAAAGAAAGAACCGCTAGGATGTGTGCTAGGAAAGATTCCTTTATAAGAGCATGTTCTTCTAGTTTCCATGATAATAAAGATGAAGATCTAAAAGTTATTGATATGTCCCCTATTAAATCTTTGTTTTGCAATATGAATCTTGATAATGATGGAACTGAATATGATCCACCTTTACCTAGAAGGCGTTCCAAAAATTCAGAGTCTTTAGACCTTGATGCTAAATTTGATAAAAGTGGAATTGAAGAGATCAAAACTGTAGATGTTAATGAACCTGCTATTTTGGATTTCAAGGAATTTAGTTATGATAATTGCTCTTTGATAGATTGTATTTCCTTGTTTCAATCCGTGCTAAATTCTCATCACGCTTATAGTCAAAATAAAGCGTTTACCAAACATATCGTTGATGCTTTGATGCAATCTTATGAAGAAAACCTTGAGTTGGGAGTTTCTATTCCTAGAAAACTTTATGATGAGTGGGAACCAACTATTAAAATTAAAATTAAAGATCATGAATGCTATGCTTTATGTGATTTGGCTGCTAGTGTTTCCACGATTCCAAAGACTTTGTGTGATTTGTTAGGTTTCCGTGATTTTGCTGATTGCTCTTTAAACTTGCACCTTGCGGATTCCATTATTAAGAAACCTATGGGAAGAATTAATGATGTACTTATTGTTGCAAATAGGAACTATGTGACATAGATTGTAATCCTTCATGTCCTATTATTCTTGGTAGACCCTTCCTTAGAATGATTGGTGCAATTATTGATATGAAGGAAGGAAATATTAGATTCCAATTTTGTTAAAGAAAGGCATGGAACACTTCCCTAGAAAGAAAAGTAAATTACCTTATTAATCTATTATGAGAGACACTTATGGATTGCCTATCAAAGATGGCAACACCTAGATCTATCTTTGCTTTTTATGCCTAGCTAGGGGCGTTAAACGATAGCGCTTGTTGGGAGGCAACCCAATTTTATTTTTATTCCTTGCTTTTTGCTACTGTTTAGTAATAAATAATTTATCTAGACTCTGTTTTGGTTGTGTTTTTGTGTTTAATTAGTGTTTATGCCAAGTAGAACCATTGGGAAGACTTGGGGAAAGTCTTGTTAAACTTGATGTAAAAACAGAAACTTTAGCGCTCACGTGAACTACAGACTGTTGTGTTTTTGACAGATTCTGTTTTTCGTGTGTTGTTTGCTTATTTTGATGAATCTATGGCTAGTAAAATATTTTGTAAACCATATAGAAGTTGGAATACAGTAGGTTTAACACCAATATAAATGAAGAATGTGTTCATTACAGTACCTTGAAGTGGTCTTTTGTTTTCGTTCGCTAACGGAGCTCACGAGATTTTCTACTTTAAGTTTTGTGTTGTGAAGTTTTCAAGTTTTGGGTAAAGATTTGATGGATTGTGGAACAAGGAGTGGCAAGAGCCTAAGCTTGGGGATGCCCATGGCACCCCCAAGATAATCTAAGGACACCTAAAATCCAAAGCTTGGGGATGCCCCGGAAGGTATCCCCTCTTTCATCTACTTCTATCAGTAACTTTACTTGGAGCTATATTTTTATTCACCACATGATATGTGTTTTGTTTGGAGCGCCTTGTATTATTTGAGTCTTTATTTGTTAGTTTACCACAATCATCCTTTCTGTACACACCTTTTGAGAGACACACACATGATTCGGAAATTGTTAGAATAATCTATGTGCTTCACTTATATCTTTTGAGTTATATAGTTTTGCTCTAGTACTTCACTTATATCTTTTAGGGCACGGGGGTGGAATTGTTTTATAGAAACTATTGATCTCTCATGCTTCACTTAGATTATTTTGAGAGTCTTAAATAGCATGGTAATTTTCTTAAATAATCCTAATATTCTAGGTATACAAGATTAATAATAAAATTCCCTTATGAGTGTGTCGAATACTATGAGAAGTTTGATGCTTGTTAATTGTTTTGAGATATGGAGATGGTGATATTAAAGATGTGCTAGTTGTGTAGTTGTGAATTTGAGAAATACTTGTGATTAAAGTTTGTGATTCCCGTAGCATGCACGTATGGTGAACCGTTATGTGATGAAGTCAGAGCATGATTTATTTATTGACTAATGTTGTGATTAAAGTTGTGATTAAATTTTGTCTTCCTTATGAGTTTGTAGATTTTTGCAATAAGTATATGAGTTCTTTATGACTAATCTTGAGTCCATGTATCATACGCACTCTCACCCTTCCACCATTGCTAGCCTCTCTAATACCGCGCACCTTTCGCCGGTATCATACACCCACCATATACCTTCCTCAAAATAGCCACCATACCTACCTATTATGGCATTTCCATAGCCATTCCGAGATATATTGCCATGTAACTTTCGACCGTTCCGTTATTATGACACACTTCATCATTGTCATATTGCTTTGCATGATCATGTAGTTGACATCGTATTTGTGGTAGAGCCACCGTTCATAATTCTTTCATACATGTCACTCTTGATTCATTGCATATCCCGGTACACCGCCGGAGGCATTCACATAGTCATATTTTGTTCTAAGTATCGACTTGTAATTCTTGAGTTGTAAGAAAATAAAAGTGTTATGATCATCATTATTAGAGCATTGTCCCAGTGAAGAAAGGATGATGGAGACTATGATTCCCCCACAAGTCGGGATGAGATTCCGGACAAAAAAAAGAGGCCATAAAAAATAGAAAAGGCCCAAATAAAAAAATGAGAGAAAAAGAGAGAAGGGACAATGCTACTATCCTTTTACCACACTTGTGCTTCAAAGTAGCACCATGATCTTCATGATAGAGAGTCTCCTATGTTGTCACTTTCATATACTAGTGGGAATTTTTCATTATAGATCTTGGCTTGTATATTCCAATGATGGGCTTCCTCAAATTGCCCTAGGTCTTCGTGAGCAAGCGAGTTGGATGCACACCCACTTAGTTTCTTTTTGAGCTTTCATATACTTATAGCTCTAGTGCATCCGTTGCATGGCAATCCGTACTCACTCACATTGATATCTATTAATGGGCATCTCCATAGCCCATTAATACGCCTAGTTGATGTGAGACTATTTTCTCCCTTTTTATCTTCTCCACAACCACCATTCTATTCCACCTATAGTGCTATGTCCATGGCTCATGCTCATGTATTGCGTGAAGATTGAAAAAGTTTGAGAATGTCAAAAGTATGAAACTATTGCTTGGCTTGTCATCGGGGTTGTGCATGATTTAAATATTTTGTGTGGTGAAGATAGAGCATAGCCAGACTATATGATTTTGTAGGGATAACTTTCTTTGGCCATGTTATTTTGAGAAGACATAATTGCTTAGTTAGTATGCTTGAAGTATTATTATTTCTATGTCAATTTTAAACTTTTGTCTTGAATCATTCGGATCTGAATTTTCATACCACAATTAAGAAGAATTACATTGAAATTATGCCAAGTAGCATTCCACATCAAAACTTCTATTTTTATCATTTACCTACTCAAGGACGAGCAGGAATTAAGCTTGGGGATGCTTGATACGTCTCCAACATATCAATAATTTTTGATTGCTCCATGCTATATTATCTACTGTTTTGGACATTATTGGACTTTATTATCCACTTTTATATTATTTTTGGGACTAACCTATTAACCGGAGGCCCAGCCCGAAATTGCTGTTTTTTTTTGCCTATTTTAGGGTTTTGAAGAAAAGGAATATCAAACGGAGTCCAAACGGAATGAAACCTTCGGGAAAGTGAGTTTCTCACCGAACAAGACCCAGGAGACTTGGACCCTACGTCAAGCAACCAACAGGGAGGCCACGAGGTAGGAGGGTGCGCCTACCCCCCCAGGCGCGCCCTCCACCCTCGTGAGCCCCCTGTTGCTCCACCGACGTACTTCTTCCTCCTATATATACCTACGTACCCCCAAACGATCAGATACTGAGCCAAAACCCTAATTCCACCGCCGTAACTTTCTGTATCCACGAGATCCCATCTTGGGGCCTGTTCCGGAGCTCCGCCGGAGGGGGCATCGATCACGGAGGGCTTCTACATCAACACCATAGCCTCTTCGATGAAGTGTGAGTAGTTTACCTTAGACCTACGGGTCCATAGTTATTAGCTAGATGGCTTCTTCTCTCTTTTCGGATCTCAATACAAAGTTCTCCCCTATCTTGTGGAGACCTATTTGATGTAATCTTATTTGTGCGGTGTGTTTGTTGAGACCGATGAATTGTGGGTTTATGATCAAGTTTATCTATGAACAATATTTGAATCTCCTCTGAATTCTTTTATGTATGATTGGTTATCTTTGCAAGTCTCTTCGAATTATTAGTTTGGTTTGGCCTACTAGATTGATCTTTCTTGTAATGGGAGAAGTGCTTAGCTTTGGGTTCAATCTTGCGGTGTCCTTTCCCAGTGACAGTAGGGGCAGCAATGCACGTATTGTATTGTTGCCATCAAGGATAACAAGATGGGGTTTTCATCATATTGCATGAGTTTGTCCCTCTACATCATGTCATCTTGCTTAAGGCGTTACTCTGTTCTTATGAACTTAATACTCTAGATTCATGATGGATAGCGGTCGATGTGTGGAGTAATAGTAGTAGATGCAGACAGGAGTCGGTCTACTTGTCTCGGACGTGATGCCTATATACATGATCATACCTAGATTGTCACATCCCTAGTTCTGGTATGACCTAGACCAGCTAGCCATTTGTGCATCATGTTTAAATTCCTTTTAAATTTGAAATGGGGATTTGTGAAACCCTCAGAATCATTTCTGGAAATAATCCAGATAAAAATTTCTCCAAAAAGGTCCAAGAAAATGTTCATGTTACTCTCTGAAAATATTGGTCAGAGGTAAAAATCAAACCAATATTTTCAGGAGCTCATAAATATTTATTTTGGACATTTGGAGTTAATCCATTAATTATTTGCGTTGGATAAATATATATATATATATATATATATATATATGAAATATTGTCCAACAATTCTGAATTTTGGTGAGGGGCTTTGGAATAATCCCTTAGGTCCCTACAAAAATTGTCAGAAGAAAATTAATTGATTTAGTATTTTTATTAAATTAAAACAAAGGTCAAAAATTAGAAAAGAAAACAAATAAAGGAAAAACCCTTACCTGGGCCTTCTACCTGGCAGCCTAGCGGCCCAGCAGGCCAGCCCAGCCAGCTGGCCGACGCCAGTCGTCGCCTACCTCCTGCCAGGAGGACGGCGCGCGTGTGCCCGACGCGCACGAGCACGCGCCGGCCACCTCCTGCTTCCCCCCTCGCTGCTGGAGGCCCCCGACGACGCCACGCACCCCCTCGGCCCTCTCTCACTCCGTCGAGCTCTCTCCTCTCCCCTGGTGCTCCCTCTCCCGTTTGCTCGAGCGCGCCCGCCGCCGCCACTTGCTGCTGCCGCAGCCACCGCCTCCCCCTCGCTTCTCCGACGTGCCCACGAGCTTCGCCTCGACTCCGTCTTCCTCTCCACCAAGCCGCGCCTCGTCGAAGGCCCTGCATCGTCTTCATCTTCATCATCTTCGTCGCCGGCCGCCGGAGATCCCCCTTGCTGCTGCGCTCGCCCCGGTACTTCCCCGAGCCCGCTTCGACGCCCTCTACGACCGCTGTGAGCTCCATCGTCGTTTGCCCCTCTTCACCTTACCTCTCGATCACCGCATCTGCCGTTTCGACCGAAGCCGAAGCTCGTCGCCGCCGGCCATGATGCCGCCGTCGTTTTAGCCACCATAGCCCGCGCCTGAGCGCGTCAGCGCGTTCGTTGCCTTCCTAGGAGCACGCCGCTCCCGAGCACCCTAACGCCGAGCCCAAACTAACCCGAACTCCGGCCACCGCAAAAGCTGTCGCCGCCGTCGATTTAGTCCACTCTGGCGCGAGCTGTTGCCTCCTTTAGATGCGCGAGACCTTCAGCTACCCGTAGACGCAAACCACGCGCAAAACCGAGCCCCGTAGCTGTTTTCCGGCGAGTTTCCGCCGCAGTTGAGGTCGCCGCCGGCCGAACTCCTGTGGGCTAACGTGGACGTTTAGTTAGGCGCTAATCACCACTAATCCCTCTCTAACAGACACTAACATGCGGGCCCCGCAGCGGGTCAAATCCCAGTCAACACATGATTAACTCCCAGTTAACAGTGAGCCAATGACATGTGGGACCCGGTCGTCAGGTTTGACCGGTCAGCCACAGTTGACTTGCTGACGTCATGCCACTGTCATGCTGACGCAATTATTCATTTTCTGGTATTAAAATAAATCAGGAAATTCCAGAATATATTCAAAACTTCAAAAATTCATAGAAATTCAACCGTAGCTCAGATTGAAATAATTTATATATGAAAAATTATCAGAAAAATTCAATCTATCCATCTATACCATTTTCATGCATGACAAACCAACCTATACATGCTGTATATATGAAAACACACTTATGGCATATTTAAGAGCTTAATTTGGAGTTGTATTTGAACCCTTGGCTCAAATGGACTTCAACCAAATAATTGCTAGATGCTTTAACTCAAACAATATCACATATTCATGCCATGATCATGCATCATATTGTTGCATATACTTGTGTTTGATTTCGACACCGTTCCTTCTCGATAGGTTCTGCTCCGGAGATCGATCCAGAGTACCTGTTAGAGGAGCAGTGCCCCCCTATTGATCTACCAGGCAAGCAAACCCCCTTGTTAATTCCGATACAATCCCACTCTCTCGCTCCTGCTCCCTTTTACTGCATTAGGACAACAACTATTCAACTGCTACTTTATGCTGCGGTAGTTGAACGCATCCCTCTGCATGACCTGTCATTGCCACAGTAAATAGTTGAAACCCACTAGCATGTGTAGGAGTTGCTTGAGCCATGTTGTGTTCTTGCCATGCCATGCCTGCTATTGCTTAGAGTATGTCAGGTCTGATTCATTGGGAATGAATTGGAGTACAGTGCTATGTTCTGATGTTGAGAGTTAAGCATGTGAACACGATTTGGTAAAGGTAGCGGTGAGAGGCCATGTAGGAGTACATGGTGGGTTGTCTCACTGGAACCGTCCCTAAGAGCTGAGTTCTGTGTATGTTGTCCAAGGACTAGCTACTACCACATATTGGGTTCCGGTAACTCGACCCCTCTCGACTTATTAGCCAACTTGATCTCTATCCAGGAGTTGCAAATAGTTTCTGGTGTTTGTAGGTAGTGCTATTTTTCTACCGAGTGGCACCCGGCAGGGTGGACTTGGGACAGACTAGGCACACGTGGCCCGGTGTACCGAGTGGCACCCGGATGGTGGGCTCGGGAACCCTGTACACATCGTTTGGGGCCGTGAGCGAAACCTCAGCCGGATCACCTTGCGGATGGAACCCGAATAGGCGATAAACCTGGACTGGAGTCTTGTGTGGTTAGTTAGGTCATGGCCGACACCCTCGCCAGGATTCCGCTTGAAGGTTGCCGAGATACATGACGTGTATATGGTGATAAGTGGTGAGAGCGTGTGTGAAGAAGTACACCCCTGCAGGGTTATCATGATCTATTCGAATAGCCGTGTCCTCGGTTATGGACTTCTTGGATGCTTACATGGTACATAGACAACTTTAAGTGGATACTCTAAAATGCTCAAGACAAGTGTGAGTGCTACGGATGGCTTTCTCATGGACAGACGGGGATGAATCCATAGTAGTGTATTGATGTGGTGATTAGTGGACTCGTGTGCGCTTCCTCATCTCAAAGAAGTTTCTCGTTGTCGTAGAACAGGATAGCCACTGAGTCAAAGCTGGCTTGCTGCAACTAAACCCCACATTACCTTCTTGATACAAATGCATGTATGATAGGATTTGATGTAAGTCTTGCTGAGTACCTTTGTACTCACGTTTGCTTTATTTATGTTTTGCAGATGAGACATCTGTCTCACTAGTAGTACCGCTTGGACTTCGACGAGTAGCTTGTTACCTCAGCTACGATCTTGTACCTTGGAGGGACTTGTAGATAGTCAGGTTTCTTAGCCTTTTTCTTTTGTAGTTGTCTGTACTCAGACATGTAATGCTTCCATTGCTTGTATGCTCTGAATGATGGGTCATGTGACCCCTGTTTGTATTTATGCTATGTGGCTCTTCTGAGTCTTTATCTATATGAGTTGCGTTATGTTGTGATGCCATGTTGTACATCACATACTTGCATGTTATGCGTACGTGTGACGTGTATTGCTATGTGTGGGATCCGACAATCTAGTTGTTTGTCCTTGGCAGCCTCTCTTATGGGGAAATGTAGTCCAGTGCTTCCTTGAGCCATAGTAGTCCGCTACAGCCCGGTTCACCGGAGTCCTGCTAGCCCAGCACTACTGCTCAGGACACTTGACTGGCCGGCATGTGTTTCACTTTGTTCCTATGTCTGTCCCTTCGGGGAAATGTCACGCGGTGACATCCGGAGTCCTGTTAGCCTAGTGCTACAGCCCAGATTCACACGCTGCTGACCGACACGCTCGATGTGGATCATGTATGCCTGTTCCCATAGGTTAGTGCCTCTTTGGGTTCACGACTAGCCATGTCGGCCCGGGTTCTCTGTCATATGGATGCTAGTGACACAATCATATACGCGAGCCAAAAGGCGCAAACGGTCCCGGGCCAGGGTAAGGCGACACTCGTGGGAATACCATGCGTGAGGCCGCAAAGTGATATGAGGTGTTACCGGCTAGATCGATGTGATTTGGAATCGGGGTCCCGACATAGATATTCTCATAACTATGCTCAATTCTGTCAATTGCTCAATAGTAATTCGTTCACCCACCGTAAAATACTTATGCTCTTGAGAGAAGCCACTAGTGAAACCTATGGCCCCCGGGTCTATCTTCATCATATTAGTCTTCCAATACTTTGTTATTTTCATGCCTTTTATTTTACTTTGCATCTTTATCATAAAAATACCAAAAATATTATCTTATGATATCTATCAGATCTCACTCTCATAAGTGACCGTGTAGGGATTGACAACCCCTTATCGCGTTGGTTGCGAGGATTTATTTGTTTTGTGTAGGTACGAGGGACTCAAGCGTAGCCTCCTACAGGATTGATACCTTGGTTCTCAAAAACTGAGCGAAATACTTACGCTACTTTGTTGCACTACCCTTTCCTCTTCAACAGAAAACCAACGCAAGTGCTCAAGAGGTAGCAGGGAACGAGCAGCAAGCATCCTCGCTGCACACCTCGGTGCGACAGGACGGCCACACCGCCACTCCATCGCTAACTCCCGCTGGTTCGTCGTCTCACGCTCATCGCGTTCCCACGGACGCACGGGCCGTGATCCTCATGGCGCACGAGCTCTTGCGCTACCACCCAGTCGACGACCTCTACAAGGACTGGCTTGACGGCATCGCCGATCTTGTCCGTGCCGCAGGGGGCTCCCCCGCGCCGTCCCTCTCTTTGCCACGCCCTCCGCCAGCCACTGGCGACATAGCTCACGAAGCACCTCCACCACCTCTGCGCCAAGACGGCGCCCTAGCGCCAAGGCGCGCGGCTCCATGATGCGACCCACCACGTCCGGCGCCCGCTCGTGAAGAAAGAAGTTGTCATGTAGTCCCTCGACCACAAGAGAAAGCTCCGCCACTCCTCGCACCGCCGCGCCAGCATCGTTTGCTGTGGCAAGGCCTTGTGTCGCTTGCCATAGCGGCTCGCGGGCGCCAAGACCAAGTTCCACCTCCAAGGCGGGCCTCGGTGACCATGACCGGCTGCCGCTCCTTCACCCCTGAGCTACGTAGCATCGCTTGGCCGGGCAAGTTCAAGCTAGATCTGCCTCCTTGCTACGACGACAACCCTGACCCCGCGGAGTTCCTGCAGCTCTACGAGATAAGCATCAAGGCGGCCAACAGCGACGAGAAAGTCATGGCGAACTGGTTTCTCATGGCCCTCAAGGATGGCGCCCGCTCCTAGCTCCTGAACCTGCCTCCAGGCTCGATCTCCTCCTGGGACGAGATGCGACCGCTTCGTTGCCAACTTCCAGGGAACTCGTGACCGCCCCCCGGCCGTGGGTGACCTACATTGCATCAAGCAACAACCAGGAGAGACCCTCCAGAAGTACATCCAGCGCTTCAACAACGTTCGTCTCAAGATCCCCAAGGTGACGGATGGGGCCATCATCTCCGTGTTCTCTGATGGCGTCCGTGACGTCAAGATGAAGGAGGAGCTCGCCATCCACGAGGAGCTGTGCACATCTCTGGAGTTGTTCAACCTGGCGACCAAGTGCGCTAGAGCTGAGGAGGGGCGCCGCTCCCTCCTCGAGCTCCTGGCTACGGACCTAGAGAAGGAAGCCAAGGCCAAGGACAAGAAGTGCAACGGAGCAGCCGTGCTAGCGGCGGAACCGGACACCAAGCGCGGCAGAGACCAGCCCGAGTCATCCAAGAGCAGCCGACCGTTCTGCGCCTTCCATAACCTGCATACCCACAACACCAGCGACTATCAAGAGCTCAGAGCCATTCGAGAAGGACGCTTCGGTCGACCCCCCGAGTGCAGCGATTGGGGCTACGGCCGAGGAGGAGGACGTGGTGGCGGACACAGGGACGACCGTGGCCCGCGCCAGGAGTGGTGCCACCGGCCTCGTGAGGACCACTAGTAGGATCAGCCTCGCGAGGGCGCCTGGAAGGGACCAGCCTCGTGAGGATCGTCC
This sequence comes from Triticum aestivum, assembly GCF_018294505.1. Lineage (NCBI taxonomy): Eukaryota > Viridiplantae > Streptophyta > Magnoliopsida > Poales > Poaceae > Triticum > Triticum aestivum. Next base: position 372,867,275 of record NC_057803.1, on the reverse strand, counting down.
TCAAGACAACGCTGGCGTTCCTCCACTACCGCCACCACCTAGAAGGAATGACGACCACCATCAAAACGAGGGGGCTGGGGGCTTCCAGGAGCCGCGCGCTATCGCCTGCATCTCGGGCGGAGCTCAAGCCCCAGCCTGGCAGCATGTCTTCAAATAGTTTCCTCGCGAAGTGAATGCAATCCTCCCCAAGCTCGAGGCCACATGCCCGCTCAGATAGTCCAAGTGCCCCATCAGGTTGAGTTCGGCAGATCAGCTCAAGTGCGCGGATACTGCAGGCGTCCTCTCGATGCTTTGTTCATCAGTCATCAGCAACATGCAAGTTACCAAGACCCTCATCGACGGCGGTGTAGGTCTCAATGTCCTGTCCATCGACACGTTCGACAACCTCCATGTGCCATATGACCAGCTTCAGCCTACCAAGCCTTTCTCAGGAGTGACCGACGGCTCTACTACCCCGATCGGGCAGGTCCGCCTCCCCGTTACCTTCGGAGAGCGCAACAACTACCGCACCGAACTCATCGACTTTGACGTCGCCTACATCCGCCTGCCATACAACGCCATCCTCTGGTATCCATCCCTCGCCAAGTTCATGGCAGTGACCCATCACGGCGACAATGTTCTTAAGATGCCGAGAAGCAGCGTAATCATCACAGTCCCATGCGAGGAAAGAGACGTGGTGTGCTCCCTCGAGCGTGCCTTCCAAGCTGCAGCAATCGACGACCCCGACAGGAAGGGCGAGCGCCCTCCTAAGGCCACCCCCAAGAAGAAGAAGCAGTTGCGCCACGCAGGGACTTAGGCAAGCGGCTCCTCGTCAGGATCGGCGCCCGCGCCTGGGGCGCCTCCCTCCATCGCATAGGAAAGCGCACCCAGCACCCCTCTCGGGCAGGGCTCGGGGGCTCTCTTCTGGAGGGCCTCAGGCTTTGCCAACATCATGAGGGAGGCGCTTGGGCACCACTTGGAGGCATGCTTCGCGGCATGTTTCCCTCAGGAGAACATAGGGCAAGGAGTGCCCACCGTTCAGGAGTTCATCACCAAGACCGCTCAGGAACTACAAGACGCAAGGGCCATGCGCGGCGGCCGCCGCTCACCAGGCATAGCTCCCCATCCAGGCGAGGATGCTGGGCTGCGCATCTGCATTGACGTCCCAGGGCTCAACCGGGTGGCCTCTCAGGAGCTTTTCTGGCCTTCGCGCGTGGGACGCTGCGAGGGCCCACCTCACAGCGATGTTCGCATGCCTTAAGGCCTGCCGACCGTGGCGACCGCCTATCAATGCAACCTGCGGAGCATCCTGGCGGCTCAGGAGGCCAGGCACCATGCTACATTGACGGAGATGAAGACGGTCCTCAAGGAACCACCTGGACCCCCAGAGCCTCCCGAGGCTCAGGGCCACGGCGGCTCATGAGGAGTAGCCCCTTCATTGCATACCTTTAGCTGCCCCAACTCTCCTTCACCAACAGAACCAGGTGACATTTTCCAAGTTCATTCAGCTGGGAGCACCCCCAGGGCTTCATCATTCCCAGGCCGCGTGGGTCCTTCCTTATGGCATGTATCCCTTTTTATGTCTTTAGCTTACCTTGTTGGGGGCGCCACTCGGCTGCATCATCCCCAAGCCGCTCGGGCCTGACCCAGTGGCATGCATCTTCCCTGCATTTACTTAAGCCTGCTACTACCATGCTTAATCTACCTGTGATTATTACCTGCTCGATCACCACCCACCATGGGAGCCACGCGCCGGCCGTCTTTCTTCAGGACCCTTCGCGTGAGTAAGTTAAGCACGGCGTCTGTGCTCGGGCCCGTCCCTTCAGTGTCGATAAATCCAGCGGCTGAGCTCTGTCAGGCGGGCCGGCCCCGTTCACGTCACCTCCTGGGGCCGTTCGTGCTTTTCTTTCCCACGCGATAACCTTGGGAGATTCGTTCGGCGCAGGTTGTCTAACCACCTCGCAGGACCAACACAGCGAACAAGAACCAAGACCAGGCGCAACCCGCCTTGAGGTAGGGCCTCGTGAGTCCCGCGCTGGCTCACGAGTGCCCACATACACCTCTTCTAGCCCTGCCGTGCAAGCCACGTGTTAGGGTGGGGCTGTACACGACTGGGGGGCTCTCTGCAGTAGGGAGTCCCCCGCCCATGCACCAGTGGAAGCACCATGCTCCGTGCTGGCCGTCGACACTGCCGAGGAGCGGCTATGCCCATGCACAAGCGGAAGCACTACGCTCCGCGCTGGTGATAAACAACTGAGGGCGGCCTCACGGCCGTACCAACCTCAGGGAGCCCCAGAGCTCAGTGTCCGGCCTCACCGCAACGCCTCCCCTCGGGAGAGCCGCGCAAGGGGGCTGGGCGCGGGGGCTGCGCTCGAGTCACGCCCAAGCGTACGCCACCCAACCAGGTCCCTTGGACCTGGTCGTCGCACGCTCCTCCCGAGCCAAGCCTCGGCGAGGGCAGATGTATGGAGAATGTTTGCATGTCAAGGGGGACTCCTGAGCATCGCGACTCAGGAGCCTAACTGGTCACGTAGCCCCTCACTCCTTGGTTCGTCCTGATCTCCGATCGGCCCAAGGGCGGTTGAGGTATGCGCGCGGTCGGGCTCTACCGACGTAGAACATTAACCTATCCTCCCGCATCCTTCCTATAAGCTGTTTGCGCGTCAATGGGGACTCCTGAGCATCACGGCTCAGGAGCCTAACTGGTCATGTAGCCCCTCACTCCTTGGTTCGTCCTGGTTTCCGGTCGGCCCAACGGCGGTTGAGGTATGCACGGGGCCGGGTTCTGTCGACGCAGAACACAAAGCAAATAAGAAGAAAGTCGCAAAATCTCAAAGCAAATATTACAAGACATATTATTCTCACAATATCAAACGCGAATTTAAACGCCTCCACGAGGCACGTTACATGATGCAGGAATCTCAACAGGAAAGGAGCCACAAGCCCATCATCCCTTGACACCGCCGGCACCTGCAAGTGGTGCCCCCTCCTGGGTAGCGTCGCCTTCACCTGCATCACCGGTCGAGGGCACGGAGGCGAAGGCGTCGGGGGCTCTCCGCAGTAGGGAGTCCCCTCTCACGCACTAGAAGCGAATCAGCAATCACCAAGGCGACCGGTGCCCTTCCTCGCACTAACTTGCAGGAACTTCCCGAGGGCCACAGCAGTCGGTACTGCAGACTCTCCCTCTTCTCTCATGTGATTCGCTTGCACGTTAAAAGGGGGGCTCCTGAGCATCGCGTCTCAGGAGCTCTTACTGGCTCTCCAGCCCTCACCCCCTGGCCTTGACCATGGCACGCGACCTGGCATACCAACGGTGGCTGAGCTCGCTCGAGGGTTGGGACCTGAGGACACAGAGCACCAAGAAGAACATGGAGGGGAGGGGGAGACCCGCACAGGCCTGACCAAGCTACACTACAATGGCTGACGTACGAGTTTGGCACGACTCAAGGAGCCGACCCCGGACAGCCAAGATAAGTTCTCGCTCTGGATCCACCAGTCGCTATGGCAAGAGACCCTCGCTATCGGATTTCGGGTTCCGGCAGACCCTTGAGGTTCGAACACTAGGGTGCGCGCGGAGATTTCGCCTTCTACCTACCTGCGCCCCATCGCCACGCTAAGATCTAAGCTATGGAAAGAATAGCACAAGAGACACAGGGTTTATACTAGTTCGGGCCACCGTTGTGGTGTAATACCCTACTCCAGTGTGTGGTGTGGTGGATTGCCTCTTGGGCTGACGATGATGAGCAATACAAGGAAGAACAGCCTCGCGAGGGTCTGTTCTTGGCTGGGGTGACGAACTGCTAGGAGGAGTTCAGTCACCCTTCTCTCTCTCTCTCTTCTCGATTGCGATCCAATCTCGATCCCAGCTTGTTTCTGGGTTGGCCGATTCTCGATCCCCCCTACCCTGGGGGTGGCTAGTCCTATTTATAGGCAAAGGCCCTGAGCCTCTTCCCAAATATTGAGCGGGAAGGGCGCCAACAATTGGCCATTTTGAAGGGGAACATCTGGTACACTTATCCTGACTAAAGTTGGTCCTCGCCTGCCAAAGGCTCTGGTGGTAACGCTAGCTTGGGCTCCACAATGACTTCCTCCCTGCCGTTGGACTGGTCTTGGTCTCGTTGCACCGAAATGGGTGCCTTTGCTTGATGCTCTCGCCTGCGCTTGCTCCCTTTGCACCAAAGAGGAAAGGAGGACACTGCGCGGCTGGTGCCCGCCTGGCGCCTTTGGTCGTCATGGCTTGCGTCACGGGCACCTCGTGAGGTACCCCGCCTTGATCTCTCTGCCTCTTCGCGAGCCAGCCTGATGAGGCCGTGCCTGAGGAAGCTCCGTGTCGTCCGCCCCACGAGGCTTGGCACCTCGCGAGGGTCTTGGGTCTGTGTTGATGAAGATGGGCCGTGCTAGGCCCCCTTTGAGCCACGCCGCAGGCCGCAGGCAGGCAAGTCTGGGGACCCCCGTTCCCAGAACACCGACAGTAGCCCCCGGGCCAAAGGCGAGCCCGGACTTGGTCGTGCAGGGAGGCGAAAGGGCAAGAGCGAAGCGCCGCGGGCCCTAACATCCTACGGCCTCGGGTGCCGCATGGCGGTTGATTGGGCGTGGGCGGCACTGTTCCCCCACGCCCCCTTATTTTGCGCCATGCTAGGCGGACTCGTAGTCGTACACAACCGCTCCCCTTTCTGTTGCTCGAGCGCCCTTTGTCCTTCCTCCTCTCGAACTCCAGCTTCTGTTTTCAACCCAATCTTGAACCTCCCCCCCTTCCTATCGCCATGGCTCCGACGAAGAAGGGAAGAGGGAAGAAACCCATTCCTCCGCCTTGCTCGCCGCCGTTGGCGGCCCCTGCCGAGGGCTTGGGCAAGGTCAGCTCGGCTCTGGCCACTATCTTCAACGAATGCGGGAGGACGACGGCCTGGCCCGCATCCCACTTCTCCATCGACAGGATAGTCACCGAGGTCCCATATTTTGCCGACGCCCTGTGGGCGGGACTGGTTCCCCCCTTTTCTGATTTCTTCAATGCTGTGCTTTCCCACTATCAGATCCACATGATGCATCTGGGTCTTGAATCCATCACCCTCCTTTCGGTCTTCGCCTTTGTTTGCGAGGCAATGATGGGCATCCTTCCTTCGGTTGCCTTGCTACGCCACTTCTTCTCTCTGCGCCTTGTCGACCCTACCCAATGCTGGGCGTGCGTAAGCTTCGTTGCCACGTCTGAGACAGCGGCCTTAGGGATTGACTTCAGGCTCCCTCTGCCCGTGGCTGGGTTCCGCGAGCGGTGGCTGTATGTGGATGCAGGGGTGCCCAGCCCCCTGCTATCGGAGCCAACTTCGCCTGCTGTCCCGAATTCGGGCTGGGGCCAGGAGACGCTTGAGAGCCCCCGGCTCGTCTTCGTCTGGCACCGCTTCGCGTTCTTGAGGTCGCTTGGCATGACAGCGCCCAAGGTGGTGAAGGAGTTCCTGCTACGCCGCGTTGCTCCTCTCCAATGCCACTCCCGCCTGATGTGGGCCTTCAGCGGGCGTGATGATCGTATGAGGCTCCAGGAAGAGGGCCTAGCGCCTGAAGTGCTGAGGATAGCGCTCTTGATCCTGACTGGGGACCCCAACCCTGGCAGCATCCAGTAGGGAGGGGCCTTGCTGTACCTCTTCCAAAACAGGGGCGATTTTGTGAATCAGATGCCTATCTTTGATGAGTGGGGGCCACGCCCCGCTGGCCTCTAGGGGCCTCGCGAGAACCCAGTGATGGTGACTGCCCTTCCAGTCGGCCAAGGCGACTCTTCCTCAAGTGGCGGAGCAGGGAGGCATGAGGCGCCAGAGGCCAAGGGGGCTCCCGGCAGGGTGGCAGCACCAGGCGATGCTCATGATGGAGCAGCTCTTGGGGCCAGTGTCACTGAGGCTGAGGGTCACAAGCAGCTGCCCTCAGCGCCTGCGACTGAGGCCCCTGAGGCTCCAGCCGCTTCTCTTGGCGAGGTGATTGGCAGCGCGCATCAGGCAGGCGCCCCTGACACGGATCGCCTTGACGCTCCGTCTTCGTCGCAGGTTGATCCCTGCGCTCAACTCTTGGGCCGCTTCCGTGTCGACTTTGAGGCCCTCCGGAAGAGAAGGGAGGCCCTGGGCGACGATTATCCTTGTCGCCTGCTGAAGCGTAGGAAGTACTTCGCCACTGATGAGTAAGCCTTCTCCTTTCCCAGCTCCCAATCCTTCTATTGCTTTTACTGATCCTTGCTCCGCAGGCCCCTTCTAGCCGAGCTCGCGGAGACGGCTGAGGTGCCGCCCCCCTTGGCTTCGCCCCCTCCACCGTCCTCAAGCGCTCCGAGTAGCAGAGCCCTTGTGGTGAGGGCGATCGGAGAGGCGAACCGTCCTGAGGCGCATCGTGGCCCTGCGCACCTCGCGATCCTCCTTCACGGGCCTTCTCGTGGCATAGCCAGCCTGCCATGGGCTTCTCGCCTGGTCGTGGACTGCGATTGGCTGAGGCGCTCCCTACGCTCTTCATCTGGGGACGGGCTGGCTCCAGGCTGGGCTTCTGGCGTGGCATGCCCGACCGTCGCGAGGGTGCCAGCCCCCAGACCCCTGCCCGGAGGGGGAGTGCTGATTCGTGGCCCCCGTCGCTTGCTTGGGGCAGATGATGGTGTGGAAGACGTGCTCGAGCGCGCCCGGGAGCGTCGCGCTCTTCGCCAAGGATTCCTTCGAAGGGCGGCTGACGCGCTGAGCCAGCTTGGTGAGGAGCTTGCTGATGAAGATGCGCGCCTTGAGGCCGAGGGCCTGTGCCTGGCTGCAGAGAGGCGCGAGCTGGAGGGCGCCATCGCCCTTGCGCGTCGTCAGCGCAATCTTGACGACGCAGAGGCCAAGGCGTCACTGGTGGCCTCTCGGGAGGCCCGATCTTGGGCCGCTGAGGAGGCCCGGGAAGCTGACCAACGGCTAGAGGCGGCGGAGGAGCGGGCTCGGGAGCTCCTGGCCTGGTGCCACTCACTGGAGGTGCAAGTGGAGCTGCGCGAGGCAGCCCTCGCGTCGATGAAGGTGGCCTCTGGCGACCCAGCAGAGCTCCAGAAGCGTGAGGAGGCGCTGACGCTGGAAGCCGCCGAACATACCCGCGAGTACGAGCGTCTAGAGACGAGGGATCACTTGGTGATGCAGGCAGAGGATGATATCGCTGCACGGGAAGCCTGTGTCCTGGAGGAGGTCGAACGTCGGGTGGCGATGGCGCGCTTAAACCTCGAGAACAAGTTCGTGGAGAGGCTGGAGTTGATCCGGGCCGAGGCTGAAGGTAGGACTGCTGCCTTGAGGGGCAAGCTGGAGGAAGCGACGTGGCAGGCCGATGCTTTTCAGGCCGCCCTTGAGGTAGCACAAGGGGAGTCAACCACCTCCCAGGCCGAGGCGCTCCTTCTTCACCAGCGGGTGGAGGAGGCTGAGGTCGTCGCGCGCCAGAATGCGGACGAGATACGTCAGTGGCGGATCCTGGAGCATGAGCACGGCCCCATGCTCACCACGCTCCGGGAGAGAGCCAACACAGCCTTGGGCAACATCTGCGAGGCGGCTGTTGGCGAGCCGCACGCAGTCAACTACGCCGGCAACCTTCAGTTCTTAACCGACGTGGTGACGTAGCTTGAGGCGTGGTCGGTCAGGGCCGATAGGTTGGTGGAGGAGAGGAGCCGCGCCCTGCTCGGGCGCACCTTTTCTCGCGTCTTCAGCCATCTCCAGAACATGGACCCCCACTTCGATTTTGACGCCGCCATCGGCCCAGTCCCCCAGGCCGTCCGAGACGACCTGGTGCACTGGGTGGAAGACAATGTGGATGCTCTTGTCAGGGCCTTCGCTTCAGACAACGACGGCGTGATCGTGGCTGCCGACGAGGGTGGTGTGGTGAACGGCCCTGACGCCACTGGCGGCGATGCAGACAGCGATGCCGAGTTCAGCGATGCCAGCAACGGTTCGGGTGGTGCTCCTGAGGACGCATTGGGGGATTTATCCGACTGATTGTGCATTGTTCCTGTTTCCTTACCCTGCATGAATAGAACTCAGGTTTTGGCCTGATGGCTGTGAGAGCATTTTGGAGGGGGAGCCCCTCATGTAAAACTTGTGTTCATCGTATTAGTAGACGTTACATTGCCCATGCGTCCGTGCCAAGTGGTTGGCTTAAGCGACACGCTGGTCGGCTAGTTTACCTTTGCCCCGTGCGGGCCCTGAGGTAGCCTGTGGGAGGCTGTGGTGTCCCGAGTGTTCCCTGATTGAATCCGTAGGATCTGCAGTAAAAAACCCTCCTGAGAGGACGCGGCGGCGGCAGTCTGGGTTGTGCGCAAGCTAGGCCTGACCCGGCTCGTGAGGGGCTCACGAGGGAAGGCAGCTGAGGCGAAGTGGTAAGCAAAACGCGAGAAATTGCTCGAACGAGACTAAGCATCCCTTCCCCGAACACACGCAAATCTCAAATTTGAATCCAACTTAAATCCAGTGGGGGAAAGCGACAACCAAAGGGAAAAGCAACGAAAGCAGACAAAAGGCCGCGTCCGGCACCTAATCTAGTCTTGGACGTCTTCTCACTAGCGCGGAGCTAAGTGCTGCCACTGGGCGTGGGAGGGAGCCCCAGGGCCTGAGGCCGGCACCCCTGAGACTCCGGGACGTGTACAGCCCCACTCATTATTACGTGAGAGTGTCACGGGGCGGCGAGCTTCACATGCACTGGGCCTTCTTCACAGGTACCGGCCTTGCTTCATATCGCTAGACGAGGGCCCCGCCTTGCGCCACACTCTAGTGCCGTCAACGACGACCGGAAACCAGGACGCTGCCGATGGGGTAGAGCGGTCGCCAGCGGTTCCCCCGACCACCACGGGTCCTCCGCCAGGGGCAGGCCTGGAGGCACCTCTCCAGCAGAGGGCCTACCTCCTGAGAACACCTTGCTCCGAACATCATAGTGGTGATGTCAGATCTCGGCCCCTCTCCTGCAGCCCCCTGCGCCCTCCTCTCGAGGGGTAGGAGACTGTGGGAGCGGGGCAGCTACTTGTTGTGGCGACCTGCACCTCCTGCGATCCATGATTAGCGTATGCCTGCTCCTGAGGAATTAGCGGTACCCGATAATCGTTGCCTCCAGCGTGGCCAGTGGGACCGTCCCGGGGCTCCTGGAAGGGCTCAGCTTCTGGCGCCTCATCCCCCCAGCTTGGGCTGAGGAGCGTGCCTTGTTCGCCCTCGTGAGGGTGTCCTTGGTCCGTCATGAGGGGCACGTATTCTTCTGGCGCCGTCATCCCAAAGGCCATGCCGTAGTGCTCCACGTGCCATGCAACTCTGCTTGACGCGCCCACCGTGGGGTGGTAGCGCGACTGTCCACTGGGGCTGTGGGTCGCGTCGAGTCCTTCTTCTTCACGGACCGGGAGCGGGGGCAGCGTCGCCGCCGGTCCGATGCCGACAGCTTCGCTGGCGTTGGAGTAGCCTTGGAGCCCGCGGGCACGCGCGGAGCCCCCGCGTGGGCCGCCTGGGCTTGACATGGGAGCTGGGTGCAGAAGGGGTGAGCCCCCGAGGCGGCGAAGCCCAGGAGCTCTGCCACCCGCTCTAGCAGCACGTCGTGGCCGCCCTCTAGCAGCCTGCACTGCAGCAGCTCTCGGGCCACCGTGAGCGCGGCCCTCGAGTTCGCCTGCTCCTGACGGGTGTACGGTGTCATGGTCGCGGCGTGATTGGAGGCCCTTGCTGCCGACCACGCCTGCCACAGTGTGAGAACTGTCGAAGCCTGCCCGCGTCGCCCTGCCGACCGTGAGCTACCTGGGGCACGGGGTCGCCCGAGGCGAGCGGCTCTGCTCAGGCGGGCCACGCCACCCATGGATCTGGGTTGCCCGCCTGGTCGCCGGACATGGTGATGACGACGCGGCGGGACGCGAAGCGGCGGAAGGTGGATCCGGCGCACCCCTACCTAGCGCGCCAAATGTCGGATTTCGGGTTCCGGCAAACCCTTGAGGTTCGAACACTAGGGTGCGCGCGGAGATTTTGCCTTCTACCTACCTGCGCTTCACCACCACGCTAAGATCTAAGCTATGGAAAGAACAGCACAAGAGACACAGGGTTTATACTTGTTCGGGCCACCATGTGGTGTAATACCCTACTCCAGTGTGTGGTGTGGTGGATTGCCTCTTGGGCTGATGATGATGAGCAATACAAGGAAGAACAGCCTCGCGAGGGTTTGTTCTTGGCTGGGGCGACGAACTGCTAGGAGGAGTTCAGTCACCCTTCTCTCTCTCTCTCTCTCTCTCTCTCTCTCTCTCTCTCTCTCTCTCTCTTCTCGATTGCGATCCAATCTCGATCCCAGCTTGTTTTTGGGTAGGCCGATTCTCGATCCCCCCTACCCTGGGGGTGGCTAGTCCTATTTATAGGCAAAGGCCCTGGGCCTCTTCCCAAATATTGAGCGGGAAGGGCGCCAACAATTGGCCATTTTGAAGGGGAACATCTGGTACACTTATCCTGACTAAAGTTGGTCCTCGCCTACCAAAGGCTCTGGTGGTGACGCTGGCTTTGGCTCCACAATGACTTCCTCCCTGTCGTTGGACTGGTCTTGGTCTCGTTGCACCGAAACAGGTGCCTTTGCTTGATGCTCTCGCCTGCGCTTGCTCCCTTTGCACCAAAGAGGAAAGGAGGACACTGCGCGGCTGGCGCCCGCCTGGCGCCTTTGGTCGTCATGGATTGCGTCACGGGCACCTCGTGAGGTACCCTGCCTTGATCTCTCCGCCTCCTCGCGAGCCAGCCTGATGAGGCCGTGCCTGAGGAAGCTCCGTTCGTCCGCCTCGCGAGGGTCTTGGGTCTGTGTTGATGAAGATGGGCCGTGCTGGGCCCCCTTTGAGCCACGCCGCAGGCCGCAGGCAGGCAAGTCTGGGGACCCCCGTTCCCAGAACGCCGACACTCGCTAACTCCCATCGTTGCCCTGCTGCGGTAATGTTTTCTTCCTTTCCCATCCTAAGACAGATGCTTGCGCGCTGAAGGGTACCTCTTGAGCATCGTGCCTCAGGAGCTCTAACTGGACCTTAGGCCGCTCACCTCCTGGCCTTGACCACGGCATGCGACCTGGCATACCAGCGATGTCGGCAGCCTACTTGGGGACCGGGACCTGCCAGCATAGAGCACCAAGCTATCGTAGGATTGGAAAGGGGAGGCTGAGCATCGAAATGATATGCACGCACAAATCTTCATAACAAGGGCTATATTGACAAAAGGCATTACATATGCTTTACACGCCCCCACGGGGTTCATTTCTTGATTCCTCGCAGGGAACAAAAGGGAAGGAATTCCTAGGAGTTCTATCTACACGCACCAGATGTCACCGGCGCCATCATCAACAGTGGGCCACGTGAGGCCGGCGCTAACCCCATCCAAATAAGCGACGACGGCGGCTGTACACCGCGGCCTTGATCCGGGCTCGACGAGAACTTGGGGGCACGTAGCTATCGTCGCTCATCTCCGAAGACTCCACGAGCTCGGGAGAGTCGCTGGACCACCAGGAGTTGCCGCTGTCGCTGGAGGAGCTACAGGCAAGGCCTGCGGCAGACCCAGCGCCCGCTGCAGCGTCGTCCTGGCGACATCCTTCTAGGCAACACTCCAGGCGGCTGCCTTCCTCGTCTAAGACCTTGAAGACCAGCACGGAGGCGCCGTCGTACTCGAAGTGGATCGCGAGGGCGCCCTCCGCGTGGCAGACTCGGGCAATCTTGCCCCATCCTCGGGTCATGAAGATCTTCCCGGAGGCAACGACTCCAATCTTTTCTCCAGTCGTTGGGGCGTCACAGTCGGTGTGTTGCAGCCAAAGCTCGCGAAGGCCCCTCGGCGGCATCTCGACGGCAAAGAGCTGCAGGAGGCAAATCCAGGATCTCGGGGCATTGCCACCCACAGCACGAACTCGCGTGAGGAGTCCGCAGCGTGGACCCTTGGGGCGACGACGTGCGCCTCCACGGCATGGCGACCACGGCCCTGGCGCAGGTGCCGCCGCTCACTGCTCCTCCCCCCGGAATCGTCGACGTGAGCATATAAGGGCAACGGGTACCCATGAGGCAGCCTTTCATACCAAGGCCGCGATACCACCAGCCTCACTACCATCTCGCGGCGATGGGACCTCCTCTTCTTCGGCGGGGGCAGCTTGGGCTAAGTGAGGGGAGCCCTTGCCCTACTCAGCGGCCGAGAACCTCCGGATCGGTGCCATGTATACACAAGCAAGGAGTGGAGCTAGGAAGGAGAAGAAGCGGGAGAGGCAGAGGGACTTGTCAAGTCGGGCAGTTGCCGAGGCAGCGTGGGGAAGCGGAGACACCCACGTCCTATCAACTGCCACGCGTCGACCAAGGCCACATGCTATTGGGGCCCGCAGCGCTCCACACTTGACCTTCGGCTTCGCCGCGAAGCCAAGCTTGAGCGCCCCTTGGGCCCGGGGGCTACTTTTGGCATTCTGGGAATGGGGGTCCCCAGACTTGCCTGCCTGCGGCCCAAGGCGTGGCTTTGCTAGCAGGCCTGTATGACTCATCTTCGTCAACAAGGCATTCAAGACCCTTGCGAGGGGCCAAGCCTCGCAAGGCGAACGGTGCAAGACCTCCTCAGGAGCGGCCTCGCCAAGCAGGCTTGTGAGGGGCGGAGAGATCAAGGCATGACAAACCTCACAAGGTTCCTGTGACATGAGCCATGACGATCGAGACCAGGCGGGCGCCGGCGCGCGTAGCGTCCTTGTTTCCTCTTTGGTGCTAAGGGGGCAAGCACAGGCGCGAAGTACCAGGGCATCAAACAAAGGTTTCCATAACAGTGCAACGAGACCAAAACCAGCAGGACGACAAGATGGTGGTCACCATCGAGCCCAAGGCGGCGTCACCACTAGAGCCTTTTGCAGGCGAAGACCACTTTTGTCAGGATAAGCTGTACTAGTTGTCCCCTTTCAAATTGGCCATTGTTGGCTCCCTTCCCGCTCAATATTTGGGGAGAGGACCAGGGCCTCTATAAATAGAACTAGCCACCACCGTAGCTAGGGCGACCTAATCTTAGACGGGCGACCTCATCTTAGACTAGAACTAGTTCATCCCCACAATCACATCCACCAAGCACAAGAACACCTCTCCTCAGGAGTCTGTTCTTCCCCTTGTACTGTTCATCCTTAGCCCGAGAGGCAATCCACCACCAGCGCACTGGAGTAGGGCATTACACCACAACAGTGGTCCGAACCAGTATAAATCTTGTGTCCTTTGTGTTGTGAGTCCGTCGAGTTAGTCCGCGAGATCTTAGGAAAACTAGGACGTGGATCGGTAGGGGGAAATATTTGCGCGCACCCCATGTTCGAACCTTAAGGGTTTTGCCGGAACCCGTGGTCCGACATTGAGGACGAACTATGTTCAGATTTCCGAGCTCGAAGAGCCGGATACCCGTCCGTGGAATGACACGTCCCGTCCTCCGTACCGAGAATCGGACAATGGACCTAAAAAATCGGTTGATATTCCGGAGCCCAAACTATTAAGCTCGGAAGTCCCTTAAACTCTAGATCCCATATTGGGTCAGGGTTCGGTCCATCACTTTTGGGCTAGATTCCTCCTTGTCAAAGACAAGATTAAAGATTGCCGCAACAAAGACACGATCTCTAGTATTCTGCAATAATTGCACGGACGAAGGAATCCTCAACGCCATCAACCGTCATCACATATTACACTTTGCTGACTTGGCAACCATAGTACAGAAATACTTCGCAATGGAAAGTGACAGGAAAGCTTAGGCAGCTCGCTGGGAACCACCGGTTTCCACTCAACCCCTTGTCTGGGCAAAATATGATGCACCCTCACGGGGCGCCCAACCCAATAGTAAAGAAATCTAAGCCCATCATGGGGCGCGAAACCGTTCTGGAGGGATTGCTCGATAGGCCATGCAAAATACATACAACACCAGATATCATACCAACCCACAGCCTTTAGAGCATGTTGGATACAATGGCAAGTGGCCAAGAGAGGCGAGGATATCCTCACCAAAAACACCGCTGAGCAACTACCCTCGGAACACGATGACCATAGAGTATTTATAGTCTTCGTGACATTCGCTTCAAATAATCAGTGCAAGAGGGCATTCCACGACCTCGCCGAAGTCTGCCAAGTCGCAACAATAAATCCTTGGAATGACACGGCCATAACTTTCAAAGCCAGTGACGAACCAAAAATCCGGTCAGTCCGGGCACTAGCCGCCTTGGTCCTCAACCCAATTGTGGATGGCTTTCGGCTCACTACAGTGCTCATGGATAGTGGCAGTGGACTAAACCTAATTTACGAGGACACACCGAATAAAATGGAAATAAACAGGAGCCGCATCGAGCATAGTAATACAACCTTCCGAGGGATCATTCCCAGCCGGGAGGCATGATGCGTGTGGAAAATTACACTTGATGTGGTATTCGGCACGTCGGAGAACTATTGGTCCGAGGAGATAACCTTCCAAGTGGCCCCTTTCAATAGTGGACATCATGCCCTGTTGAGGCAAGATGCATTCACACGTTTTCAAGCTATACCTCATTACGGGTATATGCAGCTCAAGATGCCCGGGCCCAATGGTATTATCACTCTTGCTAGTGATCCGGATATAGCCCTCCGCGCTGAAAGCAAAACATCATACCTAGCCCTTGAGGCACTGTATGAGGCCCACGCGGCCGAAGAGTTAACCGCACTACGCTCTACGGTGGATAGGGACGACATAATCCTTGATAAACGCCCCAAATCCACCTCCTTCAAACAAGCAGATGAAATAGTCAAATTTCAAGTCCACCCGACGGACCACAAGAAGACAGCTTCCATCGGGGCACAACTGGACCCAATGGTTGACGCTGCACTACGAATGGTCCTGGCGAGAACTGGGATATCTTTGCCTGGCACCCTTCTGATATGCTAGGAATCCCACGCAGGCTGGCCGAACACAACCTCACTATATTGAAGGGATATAAGCCGGTCAAGCAAACACTACGGCGCTTTTCTGAACCTAAACGACAAGCCATGGGGGAGGAGCTAGCCGAGTTAATGGAGGTCGGATTCATCAGAGAAATAAAACACCCGGATTGGCTAGCAAACTTGGTGATGGTACCAAGGAAGGACAAATCCTGGCGCCTGTGCGTCGACTTCAAAGACCTTAATAAGGCCTGCCCTAAGGATCCCTTCCCCCTCCACCGCATCGATCAAATTATTGATGCTACAGTAGGACACGACTCACTGTGTTTCCTCGACGCATACTCTGGATGCCATCATATTAAAATGAAGGAATCCGATCAAGCCGCAATGGCATTCATCACTCCTTACGGGCCTTTCAGCTTCAACACTATGCCCTTTGGGCTTAAAAACGCCGGTGCCACCTACCAACGCATGATTCAAACATGCCCGAAGAAGCAAATCAGCAAGACAGTGGAAGCATATGTGGATGATGTCGTCATCAAAACTAAACACGTCGAGTCGTTAATAGACGACTTGCATCTCACATTCGACAACCTTCGGACATATGACATTAAGCTCAATTTGGAAAAGTGAGTTTTTGGCGTTCCCGCTGGAAAGCTGTTGGGCTTCATTGTTTCCAATAGAGGAATTGAGGCAAATCCAACCAAAATCCGAGCTTTCTCACAATTGGCTACACAAACCGACCTTAAACAGGTCCAAAAAATAGCCAGATGCGTGGCAGCTTTAAGCATTGCCACTTTATCGCCTTCTCTGTCGTACCGACCACTTCGAGTGGACGGAAGCAGCAACGGCCAGATTGAAGGAAATAAAGGCTCTTTTAGCGAGCAACCCAATCCTGGCCGCGCCAAACATCAGTGAACCGATGTTATTATACATCTCTGTAACACACTAGGTGGTGAGCGCCGTGCTCGTCGTTGAGCAAGAGGAGGACGGACCCAAGTTCCCACTCCAGAAACTGGTATACTACGTATCCACTGTCCTTACACCATGCAAATCCCGGTACCCTCATTACCAATAGATACCATATGCGGTATTCATGGCATCTCGGAAGCTACGACACTACTTCCAAGAGTGCTCGATTAAAGTGACTTCAGAAGTACCACTTAATGACATAATAAACAACCGCGACGCTACAGGTCGGATTGCCAAGTGGGCTATTGAGCTCCTACCATTTGACATAACATACAAACCACGCTGGGACATTAAATCCCAAGTATTTTCCGACTTCGTCGCCGAATGGAAAGAGGCCAAACTCCCTAGAGCGTACAGCGCGTATTCCAACTGGGTCATGTACTTCGATGGCTCTAGAATGCTGGCTGGTTTAGGAGCAGGCGTCGTTTTAACATCCCCCACTGGAGACACAGTCCAATATGTACTCCAAATATTATAAACAGACTCCAACAATTCAACCGAATACGAGGCCTTATTACACGGTCTTCGGATGGCTACCCCCATGGGCATACAACGCCTGGAGGTGCGCGAGGATTCAAACCTCGCAATATCCTAGATAAATGGAGACTTTGATGCCAAGGATCCAAAGATGGTGGACTATCATAATGCCATATTCAAAATATCAGCACAGTTCGAGGGACTCGAGTTCCATCATGTGGCTCGAGAAAGTAATCAAGCGGAGGACGTCCTCGCTCGCATGGGCGCCAAGCGCGACCCCGTCCCGCCTAACATATTTTTGGAAAGGCTCTTCAAGCCATCCGTGGTATGGAAGGACGAGAGCGGCAACACTAGTTCGGATCCAACTATACCCCAGGATTCCAAACACAAAACCGATATCATTGGGGGCTCAGCCACCAAAATAACACCATCGGCCCATCTAATAATGGTAGTAATTGCCCCATTGACCGAACCATTCTTGGCCTACCTTAATAGGTGAGAACTCCCTATGGACCAGAATGAGGCTCGCTGCATTGTTCGGCGCTCGAAAGCCTACAAGGTCCATGCCGGAGAGCTCTACAAGAAAATTGCTACCGGAGTCCTTCAAAGATGTATCTTCGAAGAAGAAGGACGACAACTCCTGGCTGAAATCCATGCTGGCCTCGGCGGTCACCATGTCGCGCCTCGGGCCCTTGTAAGTAAGGCCTTCTGTATAGGTTTCTTCTGGCCGACGGCCCGAGCAGAAGCACAGGACTTGGTCCAACATTGTGTCAAATGCCGGCTCTTCTCGAATCAAAGCCATATGCCACCTACTGCACTACAAACAATCACCATTACTTGGCCTTTTGCGGTCTGGGGGCTTGATATGGTGGGACCCCTTAAAGGAGGGAACCATAAGAAAAAATATCTGCTAGTCATGGTAGATAAGTTCACCAAGTGGATAGAGGCCAAACCAGTGAAAACGGCCGAAGTTGGACCGGTGATAGACTTTATATTCGGTGTCGTTCACCTTTATGGTGTCCCACACAGCATCATCACCGATAACGGTTCCAATTTCACAACCGATGAAGTAAAATCCTGGTGTGCTTAATTGGGCATTAAACTCGATTACGCCTCAGTCTATCATCCACAAACAAGCGGTCAAGTCGAACGAGCTAATATCTTATTATGAGTGGCATTAAGCCTGGACTAGTGCGGTCTTTGAAAGAATCAGACAAGCACTGGGTTGAGGAGCTCGACTCTGTACTCTAGGGGCTACGGATCACCGCCCAATCGCACTACCGGATATACACCCTTCTTCATGGTGTACGGCGCAGAGGCTGTGTTGCCCTGCGACATTATTCATGACTCACCTCGAGTGCGCATGTATGAAGAGAGAGAGAGGACCAGCTTGATCGGCATGACAACTTAGATGCCCTGGAGGAGGAGCGCGACGTCGCAAAAGCCCGTTCCGCATTTTATCAACAACAGGCTCGCTAATATCAAAGAAGAGAAGTGTGGGCCAAAACTTAGAACATTGGCGAACTCATTCTACGCTTACCAGAGAAGAAAAAGGACAAACTCAAGCCCAAGTGGGAGAGTCCCTTCATCATAGATGAGGTTCTCACTGGAGGAGCGTACCGCCTGTGTGATGCATCTGACAATCTCCTAGAGCCGAACCCATGGAATGCCGCAAGACTCCGAAGATTCTACGCCTAGAGCCGTACTCTTTGTTCGTCTTCTTCTCCCTTTGTTTTCATTTTTTACCCTCTTTAATTTTTCTCTAGCTCTTTAGCTCTTGTGTGGCCAAACCACACACCTATGATGTGCACATCCTTAAATGTATACACTCATAATACCTGGGGGCTTATTTTACAGAAGCTTATTATTATTTTCCGAGCATCAAGCTCAACACATATGTGTCTGTCCGATTTTGGGTTCTGGCAAAACCCTTGAGGTTCGAACACTGGGGTGCGCACAAAGATCTCTCCTCCTCTCTAGCTCGCACACTCTACGATCTCACGGCCTAGCTCGACGAACCCAAAGAACATGAGACACAAGATTTATACGGGTTCGGGCCACCGTTGTGGTGTAATACCCTACTCCAGTGTGGTGTGGTGGATTGCCTCTTGGGCTGAGGATGAACAGTTACAAGGGAAGAACAGCCTCGCGAGGAGAGGTGTTCTAGTGCTTGGTGAACTTGTGTGGTGGCCTAGGTGGAATGGATCTAGTCCAAGATGAGATGCCTCCCTACGGTGGTGGCTAGTCATATTTATAGAGGCCCTGGTCCTCTTCCCAAATATCGAGCGGGAATTGATCCCACAACGGCCAAATTCGAAGGGAGACCACTAGTACAAGCTACCCTGACAAAAGTAGTCTTTGCCTGCCAAAGGCTCTGTTGGTGACGCCGTCTTGGGCTCCATGGTGACCTCGTCCTGTCGTCCTGCTGGTCTTTGTCTTGTTGCACCAATATGGAAACCTTTCCCTGATGCCTCAGGACTCCTCGTCTACGCTTGCCTCTTTAGTGTAACACCCCGGATGTAACTTTCCCAATTTGTACTCCAACTCTTGCCGTTTCCGGCATTAAGTTATATTTATTTTCTCGGGTTTGGGTTTTTGTCTCCGTGTGTTGTTATTGTTGTCATGCATCTCATATCATGTCATCATGTGCATTGCATTTGCATACGTGTTCATCTCATGCATTCGAGCTTTTTCCCCGTTGTCCGTTTTGCATTCCGACGCTTCGTTCTCCTCCGGTGGTCATTTCTAGCTTTCTTTCGTGTGTGGGGATTAAACATTTCCGGATTGGACCGAGACTTGCCAAGCAGCCTTGGTTTACTACTGGTAGACCGCCTGTCAAGTTTCGTATCATTTGGACTTCGTTTGATACTCCAACGGTTAACCGAGGGACCGAAAAGGCCTCATGTGTGTTGCAGCCCAACACCCCTCCAATTTGGCCCAAAACCCACCTAACTCTGCTCCATCATCTAGAGCGTTCGATCACGATCACGTGGCCGAAAACCGCACCTCATTTGGACTCCCCTAGCTCCCTCTATGCCTATATATAGACCCCCCCGAATTCCGGATCTTTCTCCCCCCCGAAACCCTAAAAATCCCCTCCGACGCGCCGGACATTGTCCGCCCGCGCCGGATACTCCGTGCCGCCGCCCCTGCACCAGTCGCGCGCTGCCACGTGGCCTCGCCGCCGCCTCCCACCGCATGGCCCGGGAGGCCCAGGGAGGGCCCCCGCGGCCCGA
>NC_057803.1:372837918-372847362 GCF_018294505.1 Triticum aestivum | reverse complement strand
CCGGCGCCGTCCCAGGCCGCCGCGGCCGCCGACTCCCTCCACGCCGAGCGCCGCCCCCGCGGCCACCCTCGCCACCCCGGCCGTCTTCTCCCTCTCCGTCGAGCTCCGGCGTGAACAGTAACTCCGGCCATCGTTCCTTGATTTCTGTGCCCCGATCTAGATCTGGCGTGAACAGTAACCCTAGAGGTTGATTTTTTTCTCTAAGTCTCAGTTTTCTCAGATCCAAGTTGCCATGTTCGTAGCTCCATAACTTTGCATCCGTAGCTCCGAGTCATGCATATAGCATATCAAAATGTTCATCTCAGAGAGTACATCATTTCATTCAATTGCATCATTCTCATTTGAGTTCATCTTGGTGCCGAAAATGCTGTTAGAAGAGGGCTACTTGAGATAATTGTCAGATCTGCTAATCCGTTTAGGTTTTTGTCATTTTTGCCATGATTAATGTGTGCATGCTATGCCCTGATGCTCTATATGTGTTTTGTTAAGGTTTTTGTCATCTTTCCAGAGGTGCAACCCATGTATTTTTAGGATGTGTGTGTTGACTTGTCCAAGCTTGCAAAGTGGTGCACTTGCTAATTCTGTTTTCAGGGACTTAGTAATTTCACCAAGTCCTGGAGCTGTTTATCTCATGATGCCATATGTTCTTGTTGTTTCCTAGTGATCCGTGCCTCTTTGGAGGATGATCAGTAAGGGAGTTTTGTTAATATTATAGTGCTCTATACATCCGTGTCTTTGTTTGCAATTATGGAGCACCCTAGCTTGAGTCAATCGAGCTCTACTTTTGCTACTTTGTGAATCTAGGCAGATTGTCAACTTGTTTGCAATTTTGCCGGTGATGTTGTAGTTGATCCATGCATGCTATGCTATTGTTCTTGCCATGTCTAGATTGCATTTTGTGCCTTCTTAATGGATGTATGCTTGTCTTGCCATGAATTGCACCGTAGTGAGTGCATCGAGCTCGTAAACATGTCTACTTGAGTTATATTTCAGCTTGCTCCAGTTTTCACTAAGTATGAAAACTGATTATGTTTTTGCTATGTTCACATGCTTGCAATTGTATTTTCTGATCCCTTTTGGCTCAAGGCCACTAAGGGACTTTTGTTAAGTTCATTGAGTAGCTCCATGCCATGTTTTACTTTGCCATGTTCAGATCCTGTAGCATATAGTTTTGTTGCTCCGAAGAGGGCTACCTGATCTGAAATTCCACACAAGTGTTAATTTCACCAAGTCTGAGATCTGTTTGCCATATGCATTTTTTTCCATGCTTGTTTGAATCTGTTAATGGATGAATTGGCCGTAGGTCAGTGCTAGATTTTTGTTAAGCATCTTGTGTGCATCCCTGCCATGTATTTTGTTGTCATGTTTGGGTGCTGTAGCATGTTCATCTCATTGCATTTAGATGGCTACTTGCTGTAAATCACAAACCGGTGTCATATTTGAATCGCTTTCCATTTCCAAACCGTAACTCCGATTCCGGTGTTCTTTATATCGTTTTCAAGCGATTTCATCTCATCTTTCCAGTGGAACACTTGGTTTTCCATGTTGAGGCCAGGTTCATGCATTTCCTGTCATATCTTGCATTTTGCATACCGCATCGCATCCCGCATAGCATATCATCATCGCATCGTCTTGTTTGGTTTCTTGCACGTGGTTGATTGTATCCTTGTTGCTTGTTTGTCTTGTTTGGGTAGAGACGGGAGACGAGTTTGCTAACCAGGAGCCTGTTGAGTTTGCTTTCGAGGATCCAGTCAACTCTGACAACTGTGCTGGCAAGATGATCATACCGTCGAAATCACTACTATCTTTGCTATGCTAGTTTGCTCGCTCTTTTGCTATGCCAATGCTACGATGCCTACCACTTGCTTTCAAGCCTCCCAAATTGTCATGTCAAACCTCTAACCCACCATTATCCTAGCAAACCATTGTTTGGCTATGTTACCACTTTGCTCAGCCCCTCTTATAGCGTTACTAGTTGCAGGTGAAGATTGAAGGCCGTTCCTTGTTGGAACATTTATTTACTTGTTGGGATATCATTATATTGCTATGTTATCTTAATGCATCTATATACTTGGTAAAGGGTGGAAGGCTCGGCCTCTCTCCTAGTGTTTTGTTCCACTCTTGCCGCCCTAGTTTCCGTCATATCGGTGTTATGTTCCCGGATTTTGCGTTCCTTACGCTGTTGGGTTATAATGGGAACCCCTTGATAGTTCTCCTTGATTAAAGCTTTTCCAGCAATGCTCAACCTTGGTTTTACCATTTGCCACCTAGCCTTTTCTTTCCCTTGGGTTCTGCAGACTCAAGGGTCATCTTATTTTAACCCCCCCGGGCCAGTGCTCCTCTGAGTGTTGGTCCAACCGAGCGATGTCCGGGGCTACCAGGGGCAACTCTGGGCTGGCCTACCCGACGTCTGGCTCATCTGAGTGTGCCCTGAGAACAAGATATTTGCAGCTCCTATCGGGATTTGTCGGCACATTCGGGCGGTGTTGCTGGTCTTATTTTAACCTGTCGAAGTGTCTTGAATTACCGAGATACCGAGTCTGATCCGAACGTCTTGGGAGGAGGTCTATTCCTTTGTTGACCGTGAGAGCTTGTCATGCGCTAAGTTGGGACTCCCATGCAGGGATTGAACTTTCGAAAGCCGTGCCCGCGGTTATGGGCAGATGGGAATTTGTTAATGTCCGGTTGTAGATAACTTGAACCTTAATCAATTAAAATGAATCAACTGAGTGTGTTACCGTGATGGCCTCTTCTCAGTGGAGTCCAGGAAGTGGACACGGTGTTAGAGTAATGTTTGCGCGGGTTGCTCTCTAGTTTCTCGCTCGTGCTTTGTCTCCTCTTCTTGCTCTCTTTTGCGAATAAGTTAGCCACCATATTTGCTAGTCGCTTGCTGCAGCTCCACTCATATTTTACCTTGCCATACCAATAAGCTTAAATAGTCTTGATCGCGAGGGTGCGAGATTGCTGAGTCCCTGTGGCTCACAGATTACTATTACACCAGATGCAGGGCCTGATGATTCCGCTCCAGGAGACGCGTATGAGCTCAAGTGGGAGTTCTATGAAGACTCTCAACGTTACTATGTTTCCTTTCCCGATGATCAGTAGTGGTGCCCAGTTGGGGGTGATTGGGACCGTGTCGCATGTTGGGTTCTCTTTTATTTTGGCGTCATAGTCGGGCCATGAGTGTTTGGATGATGTAATGTTATTTATGTACTTGATTGATGTGGCGAGTGTAAGCCAACTATGTTACCTCCCCTTTCATTATTATATTACATGGGATGTTGTGAAGATTGCCTAACTTGCGACATATGCCTTCAATGTGATTATGCCTCTAAGTCGTGCCTCGACACGTGGGAGATATAGTCGCATCGAGGGTGTGACAAGTTGGTAATCAGAGCCTTCCCCGACCTTAGGAGCCCCATTGCTTGATCGTTTTTAGCGGCCGAGTTGTGTCTAGAAAAATGTTTTGAGTCATTTAGGAATTATATATCGGAGAGATTAGGAATTCTTTTACTTCCCAGTCTCCTCATCGCTCTGGTAAGGCATCCTGACATAGAGTTTTGACCCTTCTCTTCTCAAATTTCACTAATTTTTTTTAGGATCACGTGGGTATCTTGGAATCATTCCGATGGTTTTATGATGAGAACATTGTCTTGGTGCCTCCTGTCAGGGGTTTAGTGGAAGTGTCCCCGGGAGTTGAGCTCTGAGTTGTTGTCATCATAATTTTATCATTGCAGTTCTGGAATACCTGAGTTTAGTATGCCGACATAAAAAATCTCTTTTATGCAGTTCGTTGGTGAGACAACCTCGACGCCACCCAGTACTCGGGCGGGAGTTCGGGAGTATCGCCATAACTTGTATAACGGATGCTTTTCGAAGGTTGAGGTAGATGGTTTCCGAAGGTTTCTTGGTTATGTGTTGAAGGATGGATACAGCTGGATGCAGGATTTGCTAGTTGGGGTGAGATATTATGCTTCCCCTGTATCCCCAACACCTGATTGCATAACCGGAAAGGTTCGGGAGTTTCATAGGTGGGAATTCTTGTAGCTCTAGTTCTTCTTCCACGGATATTGGTTTGAGAGTGGGATTTCTTACCGATTATTCGTTCTTGATCCGTACCTTGTTGATTTATTTCTCTACCTTAATTCTACGTGGCTTCTCAATTTATGGATATGTGACCATTTCAAGAGGAATGCATTCGTTCATTTTGTTCGGATGTGAAACTATATGTTGCAATTTTCATTCCGTTGGTTTCAGCTTCAATATTGTCTATCAATGTGCTAATGGTGGTCAACCTCTTCAGGATGGCTCCTCCAACGCGCACGACTCCAAATCCTGATCCGCCACCACCTCCTCCTCCTCCGGAGGCATGGCAAGCTGTGATGGCCGCAACCAATGCAAACACACAGTTGAGCATGCAAATTCTTCAAGAGCGCAATCAAGGCAACCAAGGGAATCAAGGCAGCAATTAGAATCACTTTGCTTCACTCAACCAGTTCCTTGCTAACAGGCCAAAGACTTTCAGCAATTGTGTTGAGACAACCGATGCTGACGATTGGCTTGTGGATCTGTGCAAGCATTTCGAGTGCAGAAACGTCAGGCCTGAGGACTTTGTTAAGTTCGCTTCCTTCCAACTCAAAGATCAAGCTGCAGAATGGTTCCAACAGTACAAGGACTCCAGAGGTGGACATGTTATCACTTGGGATGATTTCCGTCGAGATTTCTGAGCTCATCATATTCCTCAAAGCGTGGTTGAAAGCAAGCGTGAGGAATTCCGCAACCTGAAGCAAGGCTCTTTGTTTGTCTATGACTACAACAAGTTGTTCCAGAAGCTCGCCCTCTTTGCCAAGCAGGACGTCCCTGACGAGAAGAGCATGATATATCGGTTCAGGGGTGGTCTCAGAGAAGAAATTCAGCTAGCTCTTGTCCTCTTTGAGCCCTTGAGATACGATGAGTTCTACAACATGGCACTGAAGCAAGAGGCTGCTCAGTTGAGGTGTGATGCTTCCAAGAAGCGAGTTAGAGATGTTACTCCTTCTTCCTCTACTCAAGTGGCCAAGCAGCAGAAGTTTTGGCTTCCTCCTCCTCCGTTCCGTCAGCCGTATCAGCAGAAGAGCAAAGGTGGCAGTGGTTCTTTCCACCCACCCAACCCTGGCTTTCAGAACAAGACTTCGTCTCAAGCTCCAAGATCGAGTGCTCCGTACCACCGTCTGCTTTCAGAGGTCATGTGCAACAAGTGCCAACAGAAGGGTCACTATGCCAACAAGTGTTTCAATCAGAGGCGTCTTCCTCCTCCTCCTCCTGTCAGATCGGCAAGTACAACTGTGGTCAAGCATAACCCCAAGTCCGCCAAGGTCAACTTGCTGAATGCAGCTCAGGCAGAGGACTCGTCAGATGTCATCATGGGTAACCTTCCTGTTAACAATGTTCCTGCAAAATTTCTTTTTGACACGGGTGCATCGCATTGTTTCATCTCGAGGCCACTTGTTTCTAAGCATGAGTTGCCTTTACAAGATTTGCCTAGACAATTATCTGTTGTTTCTCCGGGTAAATTCATGAATGCAAGCGCTATTACCCCAGATGTTACTATCACGTTGGTAACTCGAATATTGATCTTATTCTCGGAATGGATTGGCTTTCTAAGCACAAGGCTCAGCTTGATTGTGCAGCCAGGCAGATTCAATTGACTCATTCGTCTGAGGATGTAATTGTCTTTGCCGCTCGTGATGAGACCATCCGTCTGTTTTCTCTCAATGAGAAGGGTGAATTGGATGCCATCTCTCAAATTCCAGTCGTTTGCGAATATCAAGACGTCTTTCCAGAAGAGCTTCCAGGAATGCCTCCGCACCGGCCAGTTGAATTCGTTATTGATCTTGAGCCTGGCACGGAACCTGTGTGCAAACGTCCTTACAAGCTCGGACCTGAAGAGTTGAAGGAGCTGAAGAAGCAACTCATTATTCAAGAGAAAATGGGTCTCATCCGGCCTAGTTCTTCTCCATGGGGTTGTGGTGTTCTTTTTGTGAAGAAGAAGGATAAAACGGACCGACTTTGTGTTGATTACCGTCCAGTGAACAAGAAGACCATCAAGAACAAATATCCACTTCCCAACATCAATGAGCTGTTTGAACAACTCAAAGGTGCCCAAGTATTCTCCAAGCTTGATCTCCGTATGGGTTATCATCATATTCGAATCTGTGAGCAAGATATTCCCAAGACGGCCTTCAGGACAAGCTTTGGTTCATATGAATACACTGTCATGTCTTTTGGCCTCGTCAACGCTCCTCCGACGTTCTCTCGCATGATGAACTTCATCTTCAATGCCTACAACAATGACTTCGTTTTGGTCTATCTCGACGACATTCTGGTTTTCTCCAAGAACAAGGAAGATCATGCCAAGCACTTGCGTTTGGTTCTTGATAAGCTCAGAGAACATCAGTTCTACGCCAAGTTCTCCAAGTGTGAATTTTGGCTCGATGAGGTTCTTTATCTTGGTCATATCATCTCTGCCAAGGGCATTGCCGTGAATCCTGAGAAGGTGTCTGCAATTGTGAATTGGGAACCTCCTCAGAACGTGAAGCAACTCCGCAGTTTTCTCGGTCTCGCAAGCTATTGCCGAAGATTCGTTGAAAACTTTTCTAAGATCGCGAAGCCTCTCTCAAATCTTCTCCAGAAGCACGTCAAGTACGTTTGGTCTCCGGAGTGTGACATTGCTTTCAACACTTTGAAAGAGAAATTGATCACTGCTCCAGTTCTGACTCCGCCTGATGAATCCAAGCCGTACGAGGTCTTTTGTGATGCCTCTCTCCAAGGTCTTGGCGCAATTTTGATGCAAGAGAAGAAAGTTGTTGCTTATACATCTCGCCAGTTGAAGCCTAATGAGAAGAACTACCCCACTCATGATCTCGAGTTGGCGGCAGTTGTGCATGCTCTTTTGACTTGGAGACATCTTCTATTGGGAAGAAAAGTGGACATTTTCACTGATCACAAGAGTCTCAAGTACATCTTCACTCAGCCTAATCTCAACCTCAGGCAAACTCGATGGGTCAAAATGATTCAAGAGTATAATCCGAGTATTGAGTACACTCCAGGCAAGGCTAATGTGATTGCTGACGCATTGAGCAGGAAAGCTTATTGTAACAGTCTGATTCTCAAGCCTTATCAACCCGAGCTTGTGAAGCTTTCCGCAAACTTAATCTACAAGTTGTTCCTCAAGGTTTCCTCGCCAACCTTCAAGTCTCTCCTACCTTAGAAGACCAGATTCGCCAAGCCCAGCTTCTTGATGCTATGGTGAAAAAGGTGAAGATTGGGATTGCCAAGAGCCAACCCAAGTACAAGTGCTACCGCCTTGATGACAAGGAAACTCTCTTCTTCGGGGATCGTATTGTTGTACCCAAAGGTGAACTTCATAAAGTGATCATGAATGAGGCTCACAATTCTCTCCTCTCCATCCACCCTGGGAGCACGAAGATGTATCAGGACCTTAAGCAGGCTTATTGGTGGACTCGAATGAAGCGCGAGATTGCTCAATTTGTGAATGAGTGTGATGTCTGCAGAAGAGTAAAGGCAGAACACCAAAGGCCAGCGGGTCTCCTCCAACCTCTTGCCATTCCAGAATGGAAGTTTGACCACATTGAAATGGACTTTGTGACTGGGTTTCCAAAGTCCAAGCGTGGCAATGATGCTATATTCGTTGTCATCGACAAACTCACCTAAGTGGCTCACTTTCTGCCTATCAAAGAGTCGATCACTGCAGCTCAATTGGCGGAACTCTATACCTCTCGCATTGTCTCTATGCACGGTATTCCTCAAGTGATCTCTTCAGACCATGGCAGCATCTTTACCTCGAAGTTTTGGGATTCTTTTCAGAAGGCCATGGGCACCAACATCCGCTTCAGCACAGCTTTCCATCCTCAAACTAGCGGTCAAGTCGAGCGTGTCAACCAGATTCTTGAAGATATGCTCAGGGCATGTGTGATCTCCTTCGGCATGAAGTGGGAGGATTGTCTTCCTTATGCTGAATTCTCCTACAACAACAGTTCTCAAGCAAGTTCGGGCAAGGCCCCTTTTGAAATTCTGTATGGCAAGAAGTGTCGTACCCCTCTCAACCGGTCTGAAAACCGGTGAACGTCAGGTTTTGGGTAATGACTTAATCACAGAGGCAGAGGAAATGTGCAAAGCCATTCGTGATAACCTCAAAGCAGCCCAATCCCGTCAGAAGAGCTACTATGATAGTAAGCACCGTGATTTGGCTTTCGAGATCAGAGATCATGTTTACCTCCGCGTCTCTCCTATGAAAGGTACTCGTCGCTTCGGTATCAAAGGGAAGCTTGCCCCCAGATATGTGGGACCTTTCAAGATCGTCAGCAAGAGAGGCGACCTCGCCTATCAACTCGAGCTTCCTTCAAACTTTGCAAATGTTCATGACGTGTTCCATGTCTCTCAGCTTCGAAAGTGCTTCAAGACTCCTGACCGCACCGTCAACTTCGAGGACATTGAGCTCCAAGAAGATCTCTCTTATCGTGAGCACCCAGTTGCTATTCTTGAAGAGACTGAACGCAAGACTCGCAACAAGTCAATCAAATTTCTCAAAGTCAAGTGGTCACACCATTCCGACCGCGAAGCTACCTGGGAACGCGAGGATCACCTCCGTTTTGAGTACCCGGTGTTCTTTCAGTCCTAGATCTCGGGACGAGATCCTTTCGTAGTGGTGGAGTGTTGTAACACACCGGATGTAACTTTCCCAATTTGTACTCGAACTCTTGCCGTTTTCGGCGTTAAGTTATATTTATTTTCTCGGGTTCGGGTTTTTGTCTCTGTGTGTTGTTATCGTTGTCATGCATCTCATATCATGCCATCATGTGCATTTCATTTGCATACGTGTTCGTCTCATGCATTCGAGCTTTTTCCCCGTTGTCCGTTTTGCATTCCGGCGCTTCGTTCTCCTCCGGTGGTCATTTCTAGCTTTCTTTCATGTGTGGGGATTAAACATTTCCGGATTGGACCGAGACTTGCCAAGCGGCCTTGGTTTACTACCGGTAGACCGCCTGTCAAGTTTCGTATCATTTGGACTTCATTTGATACTCCAACGGTTAACCGAGGGACCGAAAAGGCCTCGTGTGTGTTGCAGCCCAACACCCCTCCAATTTGGCCCAAAACACGCCTAACTCTGCTCCATCATCTAGAGCGTTCGATCACGATCACGTGGCCGAAAACCGCACCTCATTTGGACTCTCCTAGCTCCCTCTATGCCTATATATAGACCTCCACGAATTCCGGATCTTTCTCCCCCCCGAAACCCTAAAAATCCCCTCCGACGCGCCGGACATTGTCCGCCCGCGCCGGACACTCCGCGCCGGACATTGTTCGCCCGTGCCGGACACTCCGCGCCGCCGTCCCCGCACCAGTCACGCGCTGCCACGTGGCCTCGCCGCCACCTGCCACCGC
>NC_057803.1:372750487-372837603 GCF_018294505.1 Triticum aestivum | reverse complement strand
CCTCCTCCCGCCCGGCGACCGGAGCCACCGGGCGCCACTGTGACGCCGGCCGGACCCCGTCGACCCCGCCGCCTCTTCCTCGCCACCGGAGCCGCCCCGCTCCGGCAGCCCCTCGCCGGCGCCATCCCAGGCCGCCGCGGCCGCCGACTCCCTCCACGCCGATCGCCGCCCCCGCGGCCACCTTCGCCACCCCGGCCGTCTTCTCCCTCTCCGTCGAGCTCTGGTGTGAACAGTAACCCTAGAGGTTGATTTTTTTCTCTAAGTCCTAGTTTTCTCAGATCCAAGTTGCCATGTTCGTAGCTCCGTAACTTTGCATCCGTAGCTCCGATTCATGCATATAGCATATCAAAATGTTCATCTCAGAGAGTACATCATTTCATTCCATTGCATCATTTTCATTTGAGTTTATCTTGATGCCCAAAATGCTTTTAGAAGAGGGCTACTTGAGATAATTGTCAGATGTGCTAATCCGTTTAGGTTTTTGTCATTTTTGCCATGATTAATGTGTGCATGCTATGCCCTGATGCTCTATATGTGTTTTGTTAAGGGTTTTGTCATCTTTCCAGAGGTGAAACCCATGTATTTTTAGGATGTGTGTGTTGACTTGTGCAAGCTTGCAAAGTGGTGCACTTGCTAATTCTGTTTTCAGGGACTTAGTAATTTCACTAAGTCCTGGAGCTGTTTATCTCATGATGCCATATGTTCTTATTGTTTCCTAGTGATCTGTGCCTCTTTTGAGGATGATCAGTAAGGGAGTTTTATTAATATTGTAGTTCTATATCCATCCATGTCTTTGTTTGCAATTATAGAGAACCCTAGATTGAGTCAATCGAGCTCTACTTTTGCTACTTTGTGAATCTGGGCAGATTGTCAACTTGCTTGCAATTTTGCCGGTGATGTTGTAGTTTATCCATGCATGCTATGCTATTGTTCTTGCCATGTCTAGATTGCATTTTGTGCCTTCTTGATGGATGTATGCTTGTCTTGCCATGACTTGCACCATAGTGAGTGCATCGAGCTTGTAAACATGCCTACTTGAGTTATATTTCAGCTTGCTCCAGTTTTCACCAAGTATGAAAACGGATTATGTTTTTGCTATGTTCACATGCTTGCAATTGTATTTTCTGATGCCTTTTGGCTCAAGGCCACTAATGAACTTTTGTTAAGTTCTTTGAGTAGCTCCATGCCATGTTTTACTTTGCCATGTTCAGATCCTGTAGCATATAGTTTTGTTGCTCCGAAGAGGGCTACCTGATCTGAAATTCCAGACAAGTGTTAATTTCACTAAGTCTCAGATCTGTTTGCCATATGCATTTTTGCCATGCTTGTTTGAACCTGTTAATGGATGAATTGGCCGTAGGTTAGTGCTAGACTTTTGTTAAGCATCTTGTGTGCATCCCTGCCATGTATTTTTTTGTCATGTTTGGGTGCTGTAGCATGTTCATCTCATTGCATTTAGATGGCTACTTGCTGTAAATCGCAGACCGGCGTCATATTTGATTCGCTTGCCATTTCCAAACCGTAACTCCGATTCCGGCGTTCTTTATATCGTTTTCAAGCGATTTCATCTCATCTTTCCAGTGGCACACTTGGTTTTCCATGTTGAGGCCAGGTTCATGCATTTCCTATCATATCTTGCATTTTGCATACCGCATCGCATCCCGCATAGCATATCATCATCGCATCGTCTTGTTTGGGTTCTTGCACGTGGTTGATTGTATCCTTGTTGCTTGTTTGTCTTGTTTGGGTAGAGCCGGGAGATGAGTTCTCTAACGAGGAGCCCGTTGAGTTTGCTTTCGAGGATCCAGTCAACTCTGACAACTGTGCAGGCAAGATGATCATACCCTCGAAATCACTACTATCTTTGCTATGCTAGTTTGCTCGCTCTTTTGCTATGCCAATGCTACGATGCCTACCACTTGCTTTCAAGCCTCCCAAATTGCCATGTCAAACCTCTAACCCACCATTGTCCTAGCAAACCGTTGTTTGGCTATGTTACCGCTTTGCTCAGCCCCTCTTATAGCGTTACTAGTTGCAGGTGAAGATTGAAGGTCGTTCCTTGTTGGAACATTTATTTACTTGTTGGGATATCATTATATTGCTATGTTATCTTAATGCATCTATATACTTGGTAAAGGGTGGAAGGCTCGGCCTCTCGCCTAGTGTTTTGTTCCACTCTTGCCGCCCTAGTTTTTGTCATATCGGTGTTATGTTCCTGGATTTTGCGTTCCTTACGCGGTTGGGTTATAATGGGAACCCCTTGATAGTTCGCCTTGATTAAAGCTTTTCCAGCAATGCCGAACCTTGGTTTTACCATTTGCCACCTAGCCTTTTCTTTCCCTTGGGTTCTGCAGACTCAAGGGTCATCTTATTTTAACCCCCCCGGGCCAGTGCTCCTTTGAGTGTTGGTCCAACAGAGCGATGTCCGGGGCTACCAGGGGCAACTCTGGGTTGGCCTACCCGACGTCTGGCTCATCTGAGTGTGCCTTGAGAACGAGATATGTGCAACTCCTATCGGGATTTGTCGGCACATTCGGGCGGTGTTGCTGGTCTTGTTTTAACCTGTCGAAGTGTCTTGAATTACCGAGATACCGAGTCTGATCCGAACGTCTTGGGAGGAGGTCTATTCCTTCATTGACCGTGAGAGCTTGTCATGGGCTAAGTTGGGACTCCCCTGCAGGGATTGAACTTTCGAAAGCCGTGCCCGCGGTTATGGGCAGATGGGAATTTGTTAATGTCCGGTTGTAGATAACTTGAACCTTAATCAATTAAAATGAATCAACTGAGTGTGTTACCGTGATGGCCTCTTCTCGGCGGAGTCCAGGAAGTGGACACGGTGTTGGAGTAATGTTTGCGCAGGTTGCTCTCTAGTTTCTCGCTCGCGCTTTGTCTCCTCTTCTCGCTCTCTTTTGCGAATAAGTTAGCCACCATATTTGCTAGTCGCTTGCTGCAGCTCCACTCATATTTTACCTTGCCATACCTATAAGCTTAAATAGTCTTGATCGCGAGGGTGCGAGATTGCTGAGTCCCTGTGGCTCACAGATTACTATTACACCAGATGCAGGGCCTGATGATTCCGCTCCAGGAGACGCGTATGAGCTCAAGTGGGAGTTCTATGAAGACTCTCAACGTTGCTATGTTTCCTTTCCCGATGATCAGCAGTGGTGCCCAGTTGGGGGTGATTGGGACCGTGTCGCATGTTGGGTTCTCTTTTATTTTGGCGCCGTAGTCGGGCCATGAGTGTTTGGATGATGTAATGTTATTTATGTACTTGATTAACGTGGCGAGTGTAAGCCAACTATGTTATCTCCCCTTTCATTATTATATTACATGGGATGTTGTGAAGATTGCCTAAATTGCGACATATGCCTTCAATGCGATTATGCCTCTAAGTCGTGCCTCGACACGTGGGAGATATAGTCGCATCGAGGGTGTGACATTTAGCTCCAGTCGTCATGGCTTGCGTCACAGAAACCTCGCGAGGTGCTTGATTCTACTACACAACCTTCTTCTTGTAGACGTTGTTGGGCCTCCAAGTGCAGAGGTTTGTAGGACAGTAGCAAATTTCCCTCAAGTGGATGACCTAAGGTTTATCAATCCGTAGGAGGCGTAGGATGAAGATGGTCTCTCTGAAGCAGCCCTGCAACCAAATAACAAAGAGTCTCTTGTGTCCCAAACACACCCAATACAATGGTAAATTGTATAGGTGCACTAGTTCGGCGAAGAGATGGTGATACAAGTGGTATATGGATAATAGATAAAGGTATTTGTAATCTGAAATTATAAAAACAGCAAGGTAACTAATGATAAAAGTGAGCGTAAATGGTATTGCAATGCGTGGAAATAAGGTCTAGGGTTCATACTTTCACTAGTGTAAGTCCACTCAACAATACTAACATAATTGGATCATAAAACTATCCCTCAACATGCAACAAAGAGTCACTCCAAAGTCATTAATAGCGGAGAACGAACGAAGAGATTATGGTAGGGTACGAAACCACCTCAAAGTTATTCTTTCCAATCAATCCGTTGGGATATTCCTATAAGTGTCACAAACAGCCCTAGAGTTCGTACTAGAATAACACCTTAAGATACGAATCAACCAAAACTCTAATGTCACCTAGATACTCCAATGTCAGCTCAAGTATCCGTGGGCATGATTATACAATATGCATCACACAATCTCAGATTCATCTATTCAACCAACACTAAGGACCTCAAAGAGTGCCCCAGAGTACTACCGGAGAATCACGACGAAAACGTGTGCCAACCCCTATGCATAGGTTCATGGGCAGAACCCGCAAGTTGATCACCAAAACATACATCAAGTGAATCACGTGATATCCCATTGTCACCACAGATATCCACGACAAGACATACATCAAGTGTTCTCAAATCTTTAAAGACTCAATCCGATAATATAACTTCAAAGGGGAAACTCAATCCATTAAAAGAGAGTAGAGGGGGAGGAGAAACATAAGATCCTACTATAATAGAAAAGCTCGTGATACATCAAGATCGTGCCAAATCAAGAACACGAGAGAGAGATCAAACACATAGCTACTGGTACATACCCTCAGCCCCGAGGGAGAACTACTTCCTCCTCGTCATGGAGAGCACTGGGATGATGAAGATGGCCACCGGAGATGGATTCCCCCTCCAACAGGGTGCCGGAACGGGTCTAGATTGGTTTTCGGTGGGTACGGAGGCTTCTGGCACCGGAACTCCCGATCTATTGTGCTCCTGGATGTTTTTAGGGTATATGGAGATATATAGGTGGAAGAAGTATGTCAGGGGGGCCACGAGGGGCTCACGAGGGTGGAGGGCGCGCCCAGGGGGGTGGGCGCGCCCCCCCTCCCTCGTGACCTCCTCCTAGAGCCCCCGGCATGCACTCCAAGTCTTCTGGGCTTGTTTCCTTCCAAAAATGAGTTCCGTGAAGTTTTAGGTCAATTGGAGTCCGTTTGATTTTCCTTTTCTTCGAAACCCTAAAACAGGGTAAAAACAGAAACTGGCACTGGGCTCTGGGTTAATAGGTTAGTCCCAAAGATAATATAAAAGTGTATAATAAAGCCCATAAACATTCAAAACAGTATATAATATAGCATGGAGCAATCAAAAATTATAGATACGTTGGAGACTATCAGCATCCCCAAGCTTAATTCCTGCTCGTCCTCGAGTAGGTAAATGATAAAAACAGAAATTTTGATGCGGAGTGCTACTTGGCATAATTTCAATGTAATTCTTCTTAATTGTAGCATTAATATTCAGATCCATAAGATTCAAGACAAAAGTTTAATATTGACATAAAAATAATAATACTTCAAGCATACTAACTAAATAATTATGTCTTCTCAAAATAACATGGCCAAAGGAAGTTATCCCTACAAAATCATATAGTCTGGCTATGCTCCATCTTCACCACACAACATATTTAAATCATGCACAACCCCGATGACAAGCCAAGCAATTGTTTCATACTTTTGATGTTCTCAAACTTTTTCAATCTTTCACGCAATACATGAGCGTGAGCCATGGATATAGCACTATAGGTGGAATAGAATGGTGGTTGTGGAGAAGACAAAAAGGGAGAAGATAGTCTCACATCGACTATGCGTATCAACGGGCTATGGAGATGCCCATCAATAGATATCAATGTGAGTGAGTAGGGATTGCCATGCAACGGATGCACTAGAGCTATAAGTATATGAAAGCTCAACAAAAGAAACTAGTGGGTGTGCATCCAACTCGGTTGCTCACGAAGACCTAGGGCATTTTGAGGAAGCCCATCATTGGAATATACAAGCCAAGTTTTATAATGAAAGATTCCCACTAGTATATGAAAGTGACAACATAGGAGACTCTCTATCATGAAGATCATAGTGCTACTTTGAAGCACAAGTGTGGTAAAAGGATAGTAGCATTGTCCCTTCTCTCTTTTTCTCTCATTTTTTATTTTTATAATTTTTTATTTGGGCCTTCTCTTTTTTATGGCCTCTTTTCTCTTTTTTTGGGCTTATTTGGCCTCTTTTATTTATTTATTTTCATCCGGAGTCTCATCCCGACTAATGGGGGAATCATAGTCTCCATCATTCTTTCCTCACTTGGGACAATGCTCTAAAAATGATGATCATCACACTTTTATTTTTCTTACAACTCAACAATTACAACTCCATACTTAGAACAAAATATGACTCTATATGAATGCCTTTGGTGGTGTACCGGGATATGCAATGAATCAAGAGTGACATGTATGAAAGAATTATGAATGGTGGCTTTGCCACAAATACGATGTCAACTACATGATCGTGCTAAGCAATATGACAATGATGGAGTGTGTCATAAACGGAACGGTGGAAAGTTGCATGGCAATATATCTCGGAATGGCTACGGAAATGCCATAATAGGTAGGTACGGTGGCTGTTTTGAGGAAGGTATATGGTGGGTTTATGGTACCGGCGAAAGTTGCGCGGTACTAGAGAGGCTAGCAATGGTGTAAGGGTGAGAGTGCGTATAATCCATGGACTCAACATTAGTCATAAAGAACTCACATACTTATTGCAAAAATCTATTAGTTATCGAAACAAAGTACTACGCGCATGCTCCTAGGGGGATAGATTGGTAGGAAAAGACCATCGCTCGTCCCCGACCGCCACTCATAAGGAAGGAAATCAATAAATAAATCATGCTCCAACTTCATCACATAACGGTTCACCATACGTGCATGCTATGGGAATCACAAACTTCAACACAAGTATTTCTCAAATTCACAACTACTCAACTAGCATGACTCTAATATTACCATCCTCATATCTCAAAACAATCATCAAGTATCAAACTTCTCTTAGTATTCAACACACTCATAAGAGAATTTTATTATTAATCTTGTATACCTAGCATATTAGGATTTTAAGCAAATTACCATGCTATTTAAGACTCTCAAAATAATCTAAGTGAAGCATGAGAGTTCATCTATTTCTTCAAAATAAAACTACGACCATGCTCTAAAAGATATAAGTGAAGCACTAGAGCAAATGACAAACTACTCCGAAAGATATAAGTGAAGATCAATGAGTAGTTGAATAATTATGCAACTATGTGAAGACTCTCTAACATTTAATAATTTCAGATCTTGGTACTCTATTCAAACAGCAAGAAAAGAAAAATAAAATGACATCTAAGAATAGCAAACATCATGTGAAGAAGCAAAAACTTAGGATCAACCGAAACTAACCGATAGTTGTTGAAGAAGAAAGGTGGGATGCCAACCGGGGCATCCCCAAGCTTAGATGCTTGAGACTTCTTGAAATATTATCTTGGGATGCCTTGGGAATCCCCAAGCTTTACCTTTTGCCTCCTTAATTCCTCTCATATCACGGTCTCCCTAAATCTCAAAAGCTACATCCACAAAAAACTCAACAAGGACTCGTGAGATAAGTTAGTATAAACCATTGCAAAAACCATATCATACTCTACTGTAGAAAATAACTAAAATTATTATTCAACATTGCATACTAAATGCCTCTGCATATTTAATAGTCCTATCCTCAAATAGAATCATTAAAGAAGAAAACATATGCAGACAATGCAAACATAACAGCAATCTGCCCAAACAGGATAGTCTGTAAAGAATGCTGCAATATCCATACTTCCCTAGCTCCAAAAATTATGAAAAAAATTCCCACTGTAGTAAATTTATCAGATCTTAATATGCAAAAGGTTTCAACATTTTGTCACATTCTGACTTTTCTAGGGAATTATTGCAACATCGGTAAACTTTCTGTTTTCAAACAGCAACAAGTGGACTTCTAAAATAGGCATAGTAAAGACTATCAATGACACTTTTATTGAAATAAAAGATGCAAAACATTGTTCTAAATAACAGTAAGAAAATTCTAACAAAATAAATTGACGCTCCAAGCAAAACACATATCATGTGGTGAATAAAAATATAGCTCCAAGTAAAGTTACTGATGAACGAAGACGAAAGAGGGGATGCCTTCCGGGGCATCCCCAAGCTTAGGCTCTTGGATATCCTTGAATATTACCTTGGGGTGCCTTGGGAATCCCTAATCTTAGGCTCTTGCCACTCCTTATTCCATAGTCCATCGAATCCTTACCCAAAACTTGAAAACTTCACAACACAAAACTTAACAGAAAACTCGTAAGCTCCGTTAGTATAAGAAAATAAATCGCCACTTCAAGGTACTGTAATGAACTCATTATTTATTTATATTGGTGTTAAACCTACTGTATTCCAACTTATCTATGGTTTATAAACTCTTTTACTAGCCATAGATTCATCAAAATAAGGAAACAACACATGAAAAACAGAATCTGTCAAAAACAGAACAGTCTGTAGTAATCTGGATCAAACGTATACTTATGGAACTCATAAAATTATCAAATAAATTGATGGACCTGAGGAATTTATCTATTAATCATATTCAAAAAGAATTAACTAAATATAACTCTCCAAATAAAAATGGCAGCAATTCTCGTGAGCGCTAACGTTTCTGTTTTTTTAAAGCATGATCGCAAAGACTTTCCCCAAGTCTTCCGAACGGTTCTACTTGGCATAAACACTAATTAAACACATAAAAACACATATAAACAAAGGCTAGATGGATTATTTATTACTAAACAGGAACAAAAAGTAAGGAACTAAAATAAATTTGGGTTGCCACCCAACAAGCGCTATCGTTTAACGCCCCTAGCTAGGCATGATGATTTCAATGATGCTCACATATAAGATAAGAATTGAAACATAAAGAGAGCATCATGAAGAATATGACTAGCACATTTAAGTCTAACATACTTCCTATTCATAGGGATTTTGTGAGCAAACAATTTATGGGAACAATAATGAACTAGCATAGGAGAGCAAAACAAGCATAACTTCAAAATTTTAAGCACATAGAGAGGAAACTTGATATTATTGCAATTCATACAAGCATATGTTCCTCCCTCATAATAATTTTTCAGTAGCATCATGAATGAATTTAACAATATAACCAGCACCTAAAGCATTATTTTCATGATTTACAAGCATAGAAAATTTATTACTCTCCACATAAGCAAAATTCTTCTCTTGAATAGTAGTGGGAGCAAACTCAACAAAATAATTATCATGGGATTGAAAATTGAAATCAAGATGACAAGTTTCATTGTTATCATTATACTTTAAAGCATACGTGTCATCACAATAATCATCATAGATAGGAGGCATGCTTTCATCATAATAAATTTGCTCATCAAAACTTAGGGGACAAAAAATATCATCTTCATCAAACATAGCTTCCCCAAGCTTGTGGCTTTGCATATCATTAGCATCATGGATATTCAAGGAATTCATACTAACAACATTGCAATCGTGCTCATCATTCAAATATTTAGTGCCAAAACATTTTATAGATTTCTTCTTCTAGCACTTGAGCACAATTATCCTTTCCATCATACTCACGAAAGATATTAAAAAGATGAAGCGTATGAGACAAACTCAATTCCATTTTTATAGTTTTCTTTTATAAACTAAACTAGTGATAAAACAAGAAACTAAAAGACTCGATTGCAAGATCTAAAGATATACCTTCAAGCACTCACCTCCCCGGCAACGGTGCCAGAAAAGAGTTTGATGTCTACTACACAACCTTCTTCTTGTAGACGTTGTTGGGCCTCCAAGTGCAGAGGTTTGTAGGACAGTAGCAAATTTCCCTCAAGTGGATGACCTAAGGTTTATCAATCCGTAGGAGGCATAGGATGAAGATGGTCTCTCTCAAGCAACCCTGCAACCAAATAACAAAGAGTCTCTTGTGTCCCCAACACACCCAATACAATGGTAAATTGTATAGGTGCACTAGTTCGGCGAAGAGATAGTGATACAAGTGGTATATGGATAGTAGATAAAGGTATTTGTAATATGAAATTATAAAAACAGCAAGGTAACTAATGATAAAAGTGAGCGTAAACGGTATTGCAATGCCTGGAAATAAGGCCTAGGGTTCATACTTTCACTAGTGTAAGTCCTCTCAACAATACTAACATAATTGGATCATAAAACTATCCCTAACATGCAACAAAGAGTCACTCCAAAGTCACTAATAGCGGAGAACGAACGAAGAGATTATGGTAGAGTACGAAACCACCTCAAAGTTATTCTTTCCAATCAATCCGTTGGGCTATTCCTATAAGTGTCACAAACAGCCCTAGAGTTTGTACTAGAATAACACCTTAAGATACAAATCAACCAAAACCCTAATGTCACCTAGATACTCCAATGTCACCTCAAGTATCCGTGGGCATGATTATACGATATGCATCACACAATCTCAGATTCATCTATTCAACCAACACAAAGGACCTCAAAGAGTGCCCCAAAGTTCTACCGGAGAGTCACGACAAAAACTTGTGCCAACCTCTATGCATAGGTTCATGGGCGGAACCGCAAGTTGATCACCAAAACATACATCAAGTGAATCACGTGATATCCCATTGTCACCACAGATATCCACGGCAAGACATACATCAAGTGTTCTCAAATCTTTAAAGTCTCAATCCGATAATATAACTTCAAAGGGGAAACTCAATCCATTACAAGAGAGTAGAGGGGGAGGAGAAACATAAGATCCAACTATAATAGCAAAGCTCGCGATACATCAAGATCGTGCCAAATCAAGAACACGAGAGAGAGAGATCAAACACATAGCTACTGGTACATACCCTCAGCCCCGAGGGAGAACTACTCCCTCCTCGTCATGGAGAGCACAGGGATGATGAAGATGGCCACCAGAGATGGATTCCCCCTCCGGAAGGATGCCGGAACGGGTCTAGATTGGTTTTCGGTGGGTACGGAGGCTTCTGGTGGCGGAACTCCCGATCTATTGTGCTCCTGGATGTTTTTAGGGTATATGGAGATATATAGGCGGAAGAAGTACGTCAGGGGGGCCACGAGGGGCTCACGAGGGTGGAGGGCACACCAAGGGGGGTGGGCGCGCCCCCCTGCCTCGTGACCTCCTCGTAGAGCCCCCGGCGTGCACTCCAAGTCTTCTGGGCTTCTTTCCTTCCAAAAATGAGTTCCGTGAAGTTTCAGGTCAATTGGAGTCTGTTTGATTTTCCTTTTCTTCGAAACCCTAAAACTGGGTAAAAACAGAAACTGGCACTGGGCTCTGGGTTAATAGGTTAGTCCCAAAAATAATATGAAAGTGTATAATAAAGCCCATAAACATTCAAAACAGTAGATAATATAGCATGGAGCAATCAAAAATTATAGATACGTTGGAGACGTATGAGTGCCCCTTGCCTTGATCTCTCCGCCCCTCGCGAGCCAGCCTGGTGAGGCCGCCCCTGAGGAGGTCTTGCGTCATCCACCTCATGAGGCTTGCCCCCTCGCGACGGTCTTGAATGTTTGCTGGTGAAGATGGGCCGTACAGGGCCGCTGGGGGAGCCACGCTGCCGGCCGCAGGCAGGCAAGTCTAGGGACGCCCGTCCCCAGAACACCGACAGTAGCCCCCGGGCCCATGGGGTGCTCGGGCTTGGCTTTGAGGCGAAGCCAAAGGGTAGGCATGGAGCACCGCCGGCCCCATCAGCCTGCAGCCCTGCTTAACACGTGGCGATCGATTGGACGTGGGCGGCCCCGCTTCCCCACCTAGCCTTGATATTCGCCAGGCTAGGCAGCCACAGCGTCCCACACATTTATTTCCCCCTTGTTGGCAACACCCCCCCCGACTCTTTCGCTTCCTCGAACCTCAGCTTCCTCTCCCAATAAAACCTGAGCTTAGTCCTCCCCATTGTTATGGCGCCGGACCATATGGATAAAGGGAAGAAGCCCCTATCCTCAGTCAACCCACCTCCTGCCAACGAGCCCGCTGTTGGCTGATCGCGGGTGCTCAATGAGGAGGCCATGGACAAGGTCCTCCTTGCACTCGCCACGAGCTTCAATGAATGGGGTAGGACGGCGGCCTGGCTAGCATCCCAAGCTTCTGTTGATAGAGCAGCCACCGAGGTCTAGTTCTTTGTTGACGCCCTGTGTGCCGGTCTGGTTCCCCCTTCTCCGCCTTCTTCAACACCGTGGTTTCCATGACCAGATTAATATAATGCACTTAGATCCCCAATCTGTCGCTCTTCTTGCTGTCTTCGCCTTCGCCTGCGAGGCTATGGTAGGCATCACCCCCTGCGTGGCCCTTCTGTGCCATTTCTTCTTGCTGCACCTGACTGACCCCCGGCAATGCTCGGGGTGCCTCAGCTTCCAGGATGTGGCGGCGATGGCCGGCTCGTGGATTGACTTCGAGCTCCCGCCGTCTACGAGCGGGTTTCGGACATAGTGGGTGTATGCGGATGTCGGAGTGCTCAGCCCTTTGCTCTCGCCTCCGTCTGCGCCCGCCGTTCCCAGCTCCGGCTAGGCTCACGAGAAGATTACGAGCCCCGGCTTGCCTTCGTCTGGCTCCGGATGAGGAGGTTGAAAGACCTTGGCTTGACCGCACCCATGGTGATGAAGCGTCTCAGGCCAATATGCTGCCCCGTCGCGGGGTCGGCTGGAGAGGCAGATGCACCGTCTTGGCGCCTCGAGCCCGCGCTCCTACCGTCTCTTCTTCGTGGCCTCATTGGGGGTGTGACAAGTGTGCCAAGGGCTCCTCCTCTAGTTATAGACAGCGACCAGATAGCTTCGGTCTTGGTTCCTTCTTCATGTAGCGAGCCTCATCCTAACCGGGCTCCTGCTGAAGCCCATTCGGCGTACGAAGGGGCGCCAGCCCCCAGCCCCCTGCAGGAAAGGGGCGAGCCGCTTCGGGTCTCGTCGACAGCCCCTGTTGTGGAGGACGGAGTCGGTTGCGCGCTCAAAGCTGCGCACGGAAGGAGCATCGTCCGCCACGAGCTCTTCCGGGAGGCGATGGGTGCGATGAACCGGCTTGGCGGGGAGCTCGCAGATGTAGACGCGTGCCTCGAGGCCGAGGGTCTTCGGCTGGAAGCCACGGAGCGCAGCCTTGAGCTCGAGCGGTTGGAGACGAGGGAGTGCCAGGTTGCCCAAGCTGAGGATGATGTCGGTGCGCGCGAGGCCAAGGCCCAGGAGGAAGTTGATCGCCGGGCGGCCGAAGCTCACGCGGATCTTGTGGCAGGTACGACCTAAAGTTGAAGCTTGTGGAAGCCGAGGCTGTGGGCAAGACCAATGCCCTCAGGCCAGGGTTGGAAGTCTAGCTGCCCTGTCTTCAGTGCAAACCGAGGTGGCTTCGCACATGTGAGCTGTTTTCCCTTCAGCAGTGGGTCGCCAACGCCGAATCCTCTGCGCGGCAGGGCAAGGAGGAAGTGCTCCGGTGGCGGACGCTGGAGCGCGAACACGCCCCCATGCTCCAAAACCTCAGGGCCAGAGCCAACACGACACTGGGCGTTGTCTGTGACGAAAATGCACCTCATCCCCACTCAGACGACTACGCCAGTCACCTCCTGTTCTTCACAGACATAGTGACACGCTTGGAGAATTGATCCAAGAGGGCTCGCGTGCTCGTTGAGGAGAGGAGCCATGGCCTCCTCAAGCGCGCGGTCTCGCGTGTCTTCAGCCACCTTCAGAACACCTACCCCAACTTTGACTTTGACGCCGCCATTGCCCCTGTGCCCGAGGCCATCCCGGACGACCTGGCGCGTTGCATGGAGGACAATGTGGACGCCCTAGTCAGAGCCTTCACCTCTGAGGATGATGTGGTGGTGGTCGCTACGGATGAAGGCGATGTGGTCAACGATGGTGAGGGCAACGCCGACAATGGTGACGGTGATGCTGGGGACGAGGATGGTGGCGCCAGCGATGGTGACGATGAAGCTAGTGACGCGTCTAAGGGCGTCCCGGAGGATGCAACGAGTGATATGTCCGATGGAGCCCATGATCCCTCATTGCTTAGCCTGTAAGTGAAAACTTTGGCACGGCCCTAAAAGTTGCCAGAGCATTTTGCAAGGGGGAGCCCCTCATGTAAACAGATTACTGCCTCTATTCCTTAGGCCGAGCTGAAGATGTGTTTTTATGGGCCCGCGAGTCGTGCCGCGTGTTTACTACTGAAATTTACCTTGGTCAGGACCGGTGTCCAGCCAGCTCGTGAGATCATGATCTCCTGAAGGGCATGCTGGCCCGCCCGAGAGGGCGTCCCGAGGAGAAAGCGCCAGCCATGGAAGGGTGCGCGTGCAGCGCACGCGTGCCACACCCATCCCCCGCTCTCGAGGGGCTCGCGAGGGGGGAGGCAGCAAGTGCGAACTCCGAGTCGGGCAAGGAACCAGATGGCAAGTAATCGAACGAAAGAGAAAAGTCACCCCCGTGCATAGCAATGAAATAAACTTCAACTTAAATCAAAAGCCAGAAACATGGCTACAGAAAAGAGGTGAAGAGCAAATGGCCGCGTCCGGCACCTAGTCTAGTCTTCTTGTCTTCTCACCAGTGTGGAGCTAAGTGCTGCCACTAGGCGTGGGAGGGAGCCCCCGAGGCCCGAGGGCGGTGTTCCTGAGACTCCGGGGTGTGTACAGCCGCACTCATTATTACGTGAGAGTGTCACGAGCGGAGATCTTCACAGGCGTGAGCCTTACTTCATATCGCCAGACGAGGGCCCCACTTTGCGCCGCCCTCGACCACCATTGGTTCGACCGGAAACCAGGACGATGCCAAGGGGCAAAGGGAATGCCAGCGGCGCCCTCGGCGACTGCGGGTCCTCTGCCTGGGGAAGGCTCATCAGCACCTCCCCGACAAAGGGCCAACCTTCGGGGGGCGCCTTGCTCCGTGTGATGCGGGAAGGGACCTGGCTCCCGGCCTCTCCCCTACAGCCCTAGTGCGCTCCTCGCGATGGGAGGGAGGCCGTTGAGCTGGAGCCACCATCCGCTATTGCGACCTGATCCTCCTACAACCCATGGTTAGCATAAAGCTTGCTCCTGAGATATTAGTGGTACCCTGTAGCTGTCGTCGCCGAGATTGTTGTTGAGGCTCACGACATGCTCGGGGGATCCTGGAAGGCCTCAGCTTCCAGCGCCTCATCCTCCCAGCCCGGCTCGAGGAATGAGCCAGGGTCGTCTTCCAGCGCATACTCCTGGTCTATCATGCGGGGCACGTAGGCCTACGAGGCCTCTGTCCCGAAGACCTCGCCAAAGTTCCCCATGCTCCACGTTGCACTGCCCTGAGGATGGTAGGGCGGCATTCCGCGGAGGCCGCGGGTGGCAATGCCGTGCCTGCGCCCATCAGAGGTGGCGCGGGCGCGAGTGGGCGCCCAGCGCTTCTGGTTGCGCCGGTGTCGATGAATCCTCCTGGCGCACCTAGGAGTGCGCGGGCGCGACGAGGCCCGCCATGTGATTCGGTCGTGGCCTGAGGCATGAGCAAGGAGCAGAAGGGCGGTGCTCCCGAGGCCGCGATGTCCAGTAGCTTGACGACGCGCTCCAGCAATGCATCTCGGCCGCTCTCCATCAGCCGGCATCGCAGCAGCTCCCGAGCCACTGTGAGTGCGGCCCTCATGTTTGCTTGTTCCCGTAGGGTGTGCGGCACCGTGGCCGCGGCGTGGCTTGAGGCCCTTGCGGCCTCCCGCACTTGTTGTGGAGTGAGGGTGGATGGTGTTTGACGGCACCGCCCGCGCCCCGCGGCGCTT
This sequence comes from Triticum aestivum, assembly GCF_018294505.1. Taxonomy (NCBI): domain Eukaryota; kingdom Viridiplantae; phylum Streptophyta; class Magnoliopsida; order Poales; family Poaceae; genus Triticum; species Triticum aestivum. The sequence continues at coordinate 372,822,007 of NC_057803.1, read as the reverse complement.
GGCGGTGCGCGCGCCGCCTGGGGCGATGGGTTGAGGTCTTCTTGGGAGAACGGTGCTGGTCGGGCCGGCCAAGCTACCCAGCGGTCGGAGTTGGTCCTTGGGTCGCCAGACATCGGACCCATGGGACATTGCCGGATCAATCAGGGGAAGAGAAGCTCTGGCGCACCACTACGTGGCGTGCCAAATGTTGGATTTAGGGTTCGGGCAAAACCCTTGAGGTTCAAACACTGGGGTGCGCACAAAGATCTCTCCCCCTCTCTAGCTCGCACACTCTACGATCTCACGGCCTAGCTCGACAAACCCAAAGAACATGACACACAAGATTTATATTAGTTCGGGCCACCGTTGTGGTGTGGTGGATTGCCTCTTTGGCTAAGGATGAACATTTACAAGGGAAGAACAACCTCGCGAGGAGAGGTGTTCTTGTGCTTGGTGAACTTGTCTGGTGGCGTAGGTGGAATGAATCTAGTCCAAGATGATATGCCTCCCTATGATGGTGGCTAGTCCTATTTATAGAGGCCCTGGTCCTCTTCCCAAATATTGAATGGGAAGGGATCCCACAATGGCCAAATTCGAAGGGAGACAACTAGTACAAGCTATCCTGACAAAAGTAGTCTTCGCCTGCCAAAGGCTCTGGTGGTGACACCGTCTTGGGCTCCACGGTGACCTCCATCCTGCCATCCTGCTGGTCTTGGTCTTGTTGCACCGATATGGAAACCTTTGACTGATGCCTCGGGACTCCACGTCTGCGCTTGCCCCTTTAGCACCAAAGAGGAAACGAGGACACTGCGCACATTGGCGCCCGCCTGGCTCCAGTCGTCATGGCTTGCATCACAGAAACCTCGCGAGGTGCCGTTGCCTTGATCTTGCCGCCCCTCGCAAGCCAGCCTGGTGAGGCCGCCCCTTAGGAGGTCTTGCATCGTCCGCCTCGCGAGGCTTGGCCCTTCGTGAGGGTCTTGAATGTTTGCTCATGAAGATGGGACGTACAGGGCCGCTGGGGGAGCCACGCTGCGGGCCGCATGCAGGCAAGTCTGGGGACCCCCATCCCCAGTACGCCGACAGTGTCCTCTTCCCCGTATGTACGTTTTATTCGCCATTATATGTATCATTATGACTTATGTTTTGGCCAAGCTGGGTTAACTGGCTCTTGTGCTTATGCCCTATGTTCCCGTTTATTCGGCTAGGGTATAAATGGAGCACCTATGCGATTTTTACTGCTGGGTCATCCGGACGTGTACCTCAGATTGGGTGAAGCCGAAAGCTAGCATTCTTAAGGGAATATTCGGTGGGCGGACTAAAGACATTTTATCTTCATCACACCATGAACCCCCGGATGTTACGCATACTGTGATTTTTCAATCACAGTTCGGACATGCATACTAACACATATCCGCCTAGGGAAAGGAACCCTTAACGGAGCTATTCTCCCTGTAAGATGTTTCATACAACCAACATGTAATATAACATAGCTAGCCGGACACAACTTGTCTGTTCAAGCAACTATGACCCGTATGCCTAGTTTCCACGCATGCCCCGGTTTATATTACTGAGCGGGTATTCGGAAACACTCCAAGCCTTCGGGTCCAGAGGTCAAAGCGAAAAGGTCCGCCATGACAATCGTTTTACAATCCGGCTAGGGGCAAATTTGTCAATTGAAGTACATAGTCATTTGGACTCAAAAACTTCTTCCTCTATGTCGTCTAACAGGCTGTCTAGCTTACAATCCTGTGGGGAATATTCGGCGGCTACCTTTACTTGGTCATATACCAAACTAACTGGAATTTCTTTTCCATCTGACCCCTTAGGTCCGACCCAGGCCATATGATTTGGATCGAGCTTGGTGTACCGTGTTTTTGCCATGGCCCAGGCCTCTCACGCACCTTCTCGGCAGGCCGATATCTTCCATAATCGGAAGCGTCTCCGAGCTCCCTAGAATAACTTCACAAGCTCCTCCATACTTCCTGGAGGAGAGGCAGACAGCCACAAACCTTTGGCAATGCTCCGCATTGCTTGCCGAGCTCGCTCGTTCAATTGTGACACCTCTTGCAGAAGGTCGCCTTGAGAGCCGGACATTTCCTCTCCGGGACGGCCAGTCAGCATACCTGCAGACATAAATCTGTCAGATCATTTCTTCGCTGAAATGCATAAAGGTGAGGTTAAAAACATACTGAATATACCGCATTGTAGCCTCCCATTCTCGTTGATGGCGTTAGCTAGCTGGGCTCTCACATCTTCTAGTTCTTCGCCCAGGAGGGTATTGGAATCCTGCAGCTTGTTCTTTTCATCCCTGACATGCGTCAGCACATGTTTGCCTGCCGCACGTTGCCTTTTGTCCTCCTGTTCACCAGCATGGGCGATTTTCAGTTTTTTCCCTCTGTTGATCTACTGATCCTGTCAGCTGAAACACAACAATATTAATTTTACTGGTATATGACTATACTTTTTTCTGATGAGGGGAAACATTACCAGGCGGTGCCCCCTTGGATTTCTCTAATTCGGCGGTATCCGCAGCTAGCTGGGTCTAACACTTTTTTAGCTCTTGAGACAGCAGGCTATTCTTCTCCGTGATTACCTAATTATACAATGATCCTTAAATCAGTTGTATCAACTACTTCAAGTCTTGGGGGCTACTGGTATATGAGTATCAAATCTACACTTACCCGCATATCTTTTGAATGCTGGTTCGTGTCTCTGGCAAGTCCATCCCGAGCAGCTCGAATGTATGCATCGGCCGAGCTGAAGGCATTGAATGCCTCTTTTGAAAAGCCCGGGTCGCTGAGAGCGTCCCTCCGGTGCCGATAATTCATGGAGCTCTCCACTTCAGAGTTTGTGACGGACATATCATCCGAATCCTCTGTGAAAGGATAGTCTAGCGCCAATCCCGTTGTCAGCCCCCGTCCTTAGGGCAGGGTCTGGAATTTGACTAGTGGAGGCGCGACCGGCAGGATCCCTGGACATAGTCTCGCGGACGCTCTTCCTGATAAAATGCAACGGATAATGTCATAGTTTGATATGATGACCAGGAGGCATATTTACAAAGAAAGCCATACCTATTTGATGAAGGTTTTGCCGTATTGTCGTTCGCCTTTCTCTTCAAAGATTTGCTCGGCACGGGCACCGCTCTCCTAGGAGATGCCTCTGGTGAACGCTGTGGCGTCGAGCGCCTCCCCTTTGGAGCATGAAATAGTGCGGTGGGTGAGGCATAATGAGGAAGCTCTTTCGAAGAAGGTGTCTCTTGATTACTTACATGTGAGGCAGGAAGGAGACCGGGATAGTCGGCCACGATTGGCACTACTGTGCCATCATAGCTCGCCTGGTAGAATACTCCCTCCTTGAGCTCCACAAATATTTCCGGATCCTCTTATAATCTGGGGTCAAGGTCCCGGTTGTGATCCTCTGGTTGTGGGGCGGGGTTATGGACCCCCTCGGTAACCTTCCGCCATTCCTGTTACAAATAGATGGGTTAATGTCCATTAAAAGTGATTCAAGGAGAGGATTAAGTAAAGTGGTGGGATTAAATCTCACCCAGCTCGGAGGATTGTACATGGAAAATCCATCTTGATGATTAAGACGAGTGAACTCCTCTTTCTCCCCTTTGTACAATTCGGCCAATATTTTGACCAAAGCAGCGGGGGAGTCCGGACCCTTCCGACCGCAGCGTGAGTCGTCATCCTCCCCATTATAGTGCCACATGGGAAGCCCTCAGTATTGGAGTGGCTGGACCTCCCGCACTATGGAATTCGCCATCACCTCGATTATTGATAATCTGGACTGGGCGAGTGTCTTTATCTTTCCCATCAATTGACGGACTTCCGCGCTATCTTCCTCCTCGAGGCTCCGAGGGTGCCAGTTGTGATGTTTCTTCAACAGAGCCATTGAAAATTCGGGAAGACCCATTCGAACTGGGTCGGGGAGAGCAACGTATTCAATATAGAACCATTCTGAGGGCCATTCTTCGGGCGCCTTCTTCGGCGTACCAGACAGGTATCTGGTCCTGGCTATGTGTCATACCTCAGCACCGCCCACCTCTAATATCAACCCCTCTCGGTTACGAGGGGCGAGGCAGAATAGCTTCCTCCACAAATTAAAGTGGGCTTCATAGCCCAGGAAAAGCTCGCACAGGGTAACAAAACCATCGATGTGCCGGATAGAGGCCGGCGTGAGGTTGTGCAGTTGGAGGCCTTAATACTCCTGGAGTCCACGGAGGAAAGGGTGGATTGGAAACCCGACGCCTCTGAACAAGATATGAAGCACACCCGTTCCCCCCTGGTTGGATTGGGGAAATTTTCCGCCAGAACTTCGCTTGTGTAGGAGGTTAACCCTGCTCGAACAGGGACCAGATCTACAGGGGGAAGGAATCCCTGTGTTTGAAGCTTAACCAACTGCTCATGGGATACATAACATCTCTCCAATTTCCTTTTTCGGAGCCATGGGGGCGGGAGGAAGAACTGGGAACACTAGCCATGCTGGAATGGTTTCTCATAGCAAGCTCTAAGGATTTTTCCGCTCGATGTGGAATGGATCTGAGATCCAGTCCCTTATATAGATACCGTTCTTACATGGCCAGGGTGTTGTGTGCAAAAAATAAGCCGACCTTTCATGTTCGATCGACACGTCGAAGCTGAAGCGGTGGAGGCGCAGAAGCCAATGGGTATGACATTAAATGGAAAGCCGAGTATGACTCTTCGAATCAGACGCTTTGAAGTGTTCGGAGGAGGAACCCGCCTTGAAATGCCAAAGACTATTGGTGCGCTGGACACATCGTCATTGAAGCTTGGTATGGGGCTACTGAGGGAGTCCTACATTAAGGGGTCCTCGGGCGTCCGGCCTGTGTAACGTGGGCCGGACGATTGGGCCGTGATGATACAAGACGAAGACACTCTCCCGTGTCTGGATGAGACTCTCCTTCATGTGGATGGCAAGCCTGGCGTTTGGATATGAATATTCCTTTCTTTGTAACCGACTTTGTACAACCTTAGTACCCTCCGGTGTCTATATAAACCGGAGGGTTTAGTCCGTAGGGGTAATCATAATCTAACATGCTAGACTTCTAGGGTTTTAGCCATTACGATCCCGTGGTAGATCAACTCTTGTAACCCTCATACTCATCAATATCAATCAAGCAGTACGTAGAATATTACCTCCATCAAGAGGGCCCGAACCTGGGTAAAACTTTGTGTCCCCTGTCTCCTATTACCATCAACCTTAGACGCACAGTTCGGGACCCCCTACTCGAGATCCGCCAGTTTTGACACCGACACTAGCCTCTTGAGGTCTTCTTTGCTTCTTCATCAATCTTGGGTCTAGGCCAGTTTCCGGTTTCCCCACACGCCATGTAAAGCTAATAGTGGTGGGGCTGCCCTGGTAATGACCCGTGAATGACTTTAATGCATGGGGTAGAAACTGTCAATTCACACTTGCCACCACGCCCTTATCCTTAGCCACGTATGCTGCATGCATTGCGCGGGGTAGGTCACTGAGGCACGTGGCGTGGTAGAGCATCATGGCGAGGGCCCGGTCTTCTTGAATTGGCGGAGGAGGACAGTGGCCGTTAGTTGGGGGAGCGGCTCCCCTTCCTAACCTTCCTATAAAAGGAGGGGCGATGGGAGGGCGGAGTCATTCATCCTCATGTTCCCCCATCCTCTGCTTTCTGCTTCTCGATGGTTATGACGAAGGGAAGGGCCTGGGGCTAGCCCCCGGGCTCTTGGTCGAGGCTGGTGTTGCCAAATGTTGGTGCCGAGGCGTGGAGAGTGAGCTTGGGCCAAGCCGTGGGGAATGCCATTTTCCCTTGTTGTGAAGAAAGGCTTTCCCCTCTCGCCCTGGTCGGCTGCCCATCAGGCAACATGGTTTCCAGCTCCAGGTCTTCACTGCTTGTAGGCCTGGTATCGAGGACATGGGCGTCTCCAGGGCTTGTTGGGGAGGTAGGAATGGAGACCATTGGTAATCCCATTACTGCCCCTCCCGGAGGTCTTGGGGCCGATGGAGACGAGAGGTGCGTCTTCCTGCCCGCCGAGGTGGGGAGCGGTGTGCCTCGAACCCCTGGCCATCTTGGTTGCTCGCCATCTCCTTGGAGAAGGTGCCGGATCATGAGGCTGGTGCTCCCCAGGGATGGTGTCGATGAATATGAAGCCAGGGAGACGGAGAAGGCGGGGGCAGGCCGTCCATGTAACGCCCCAAGACCGATGCGCCAGGTGTCTCCTAGTTATTCGCCATCGTTGCCTTGTCATTCGCTTGCATGTTGCACTCTGCCATGTCATCATGTGCATTTCATCATCATGTTTTTCAAAACTTGCATCCATCCCGGTCTCCCAGTTCTCTCTGTTGTCCGTTTCGGAATCCGACTCTCTCACATGCACCGTTGCACCTCTCAGATCTTGTTTCGTGAATGGGAGAAAAACGTTCTTGGAATGGGCCGAGAGTTGACATGTGCTCTTGGTATACCACCGGTAGACCGCCTGTCAAATTTCGTTCCATTTGGAGGTCTTTTGATGTCTCAACGGTTAACTGCATTAACCGAAACCCTCCTTCTCTTTGCAGCCCAGCACCCCTCCATAACAGCCCAATAGCCCATCTAAACCCCCCTCCATGCTCTCCATCGTTGGATCACGATCGTGTGGGCAAAAACTAGACCTCCATAGCCCTCTCCTAGCTCCCTCTACCTATAAATCTGCCCCCTCCCCCGAATTTTCGAGAAAACCCTAGATCAAATCCCCTCCTCCACGCCAGACGGGTCCACCCCGCCGCCGGACGGGTCCACACCCACGAGCCACGTCGCCCGGCCAATCCCGGGGCGACATGTCACATCCGCCGCCGCCCGTAGCCACTCCCAAGCCGCCACCCACCACCGCATGGCCCAGATATGGCCCGCGCAAGCCCGCGCACCGCCGCCTTCACCCGTCGGTCGCCGAGGTCCTACGCGAACCTTGCACCGCCCCGCGTCTCTCCGATGCCGGCTCACCGGAGTCTACCCCCGACGCCACCTGCATCTCCACCCCGCGCCCTGCACCAGGAACCCGTCGCCCCGCGCCTCCTCGCCGTCATTCACTGCTGGCAGCTCCACCACCGCGTCGCGCCGCCCCTTGCCTCCGCCGCCACCCTAACATCGCCGCCGGCCAAATCCAGCGCCTGGGAGGCCGGATCCGCCGCCTCCTTCCTCGCACGGCGCCGCCCCTCGCCGTTCCTTTGCCAGCCGCCGCCGACCCTCGCCATGGCCTCTCTTGGCCTCCCGTACGAGGAGAGCGACGAACGGCCTCCCCGCTCGACCGTGTGGGCCCGCAAGCCGCGGCCCAGCTCTAGGCCCAGCTCCGTCCACTGCCCCGGCCTGCCTGCCTCCTCCTCCTTGGGCTGAGCCCATTGGGTGAGCCACCCCACCGATGCCCTTATCTCTCGCCCTGTGCGACATATACTATCCAGCACTCTCTGCTCTGCTAAAAAAACGACCAAGTCTTTTCTAAAATCTGTATCATGTTGCATTCTTGTGGAGTTAATAACTTCGTGCATGCTTGTCCATTTGTGGTGAATGATATACGCAATTGTTCACCTTTGAATGATCCACATGATGGTGTGGTTGGCATGCATGTTACTATTCATATTGATGCATTAATCACCGTTGCAAAAGTGCTAAATGTTATAATCTGGTAGAAATTGCTGAAACTTGCTGATTTGTCTTTTTTCATAGCATATTGTGTGTTTATATTTTGAGCATCATGTCAACATGTTTTAGGAGTATCTTCATGCCATCTTTATAGTGGTTCCATCCATGTATTTTTATGTGCCCTGTGGTGACTAGCACAAGTATGCAAAATAGGGTACTTGATGTTTGTTGTTTTCTGAGACTTATTGATTTTTGCTAAGTCTGTAACTGTTACATTATGTTGCCATGTTAACTTGACGTTGCCATCAATTCCATGCATAATCTGGAGATGCCTAGTTGACATGTTTTGATGTACATGTTATGCTCTATTATGCAATGCCATTTTATGCCTCATATATGTCCTATAGCATATGTTTTCATTGCCTTGAACATGCCTAAATGTTGTTCCAGTTTTTTGTTAACTTCATGATGCCATGTTGTGAGCTTGTTATTGATTAATCTATGCCTCTTTTGGAGATGCTCCAATTACATGAATTGGATTATACTATGAGTACTTTGTCCACATGCCAAGTTTGATAATTTTGGAGTTCATATGACCTTTGTTCCAAGCTTGCAACATGCTAGGATGATGTTGTTGTTTTACACTTGCTGAAATTGTTACAACATTCAAACTTGTCTTGATGGTTCCCACTAGTCCATAAGTCATATGGTTATAATGCCTTGATGTTATTTGCTCTTTGTTATGTGCACTTTGATGCCATGCCCTTGGTTTCCATATAACTTGTTGTAGTTTGTCTCTTTATTTCTCTCAAGTTCCCATCATGCTAAATATGTTAACCTGCTAACATTATGTTCCATTTTGCAAGTATCATAGTAATTACTCCATGCATCATATGAACTTGTGCCCATGGACTAAGTTGAAGTATATCATGTCTACTACATGCCCATGTCTTTTTAATAATTTCTAAAGTTGCTATTATTGCTGTTATGTGCCTTCAAAGTCAGTATCATAATGTTATTGTTTTGCATTCCCAGATTATATCATGTTTGCATCTTGCCTTGTTGATTTCCATGAACTTGTTGCTCATATGGTTATGCCATGTTGTGTGTTTTGAGGTCCATTATATGTACTAGCATGCCATGATTTTGCTTGCCATGTTCTTGAACTATTGCTTAATTACTTCTTGCCTCCAACATGCCATCGTATAAACTCTGCTCATGCATATGATCTGTTTTTCACCAAGTCATAATCTGTGTTATCAATTTGCTTTTTACATTAATCATCTTGGATTAATCTTGATGCCTATGAACCTAAACCTTGATGTTATTTGAAGCATGTAATATGTACTTTAAGTGCATGTCATGTTTTTCCATATCTTGTTCTTGTACCATGTTGTTATGGTGCTTGTAAGATGCCTAGTTGCTGTTTTGGATAGCTTGTCCTTTAAACTTGTTTTGTGTGTATGTGTTGAACCGTTGCTCCGTTTTGAGCTTGCTCTATATGAAACTTGCATGGTTTTGCATGTAGTTTCATGTTACCTTGTTGCATCCATGTTTGGAGTGTTTGTGATGTTGTTTTGCTTGCATTTGCATCAATGCCATGTTTAACTTGTTTTGCTCATATCTTCTAGGCCGTAGCTCCAAATTAAATGAACTTTATATGTAACTTGACTAGAAAGACGCATAGATCATCTTGGTGCACTTTAACTTGCTGTTTAACCACTTCAACATAATGTGTTATTCAGATCTGTACCAATTTTGAAATTTGCATATGGGGAGTTTCTAGAATTGTTGTTTGTTGATTCCGGCCTCATTTAAACTTGCTTTGATGTGTTGTTCTTGAATGCATCATCTCTTGCCATGAGTAGCATCATATAGCCTTGTCATGAATCATACTTGGTTGAGCATCATGTCTTGTTCATGCTTGTGTGTTTACCATGTTTTTTTCTTCTTTTCGGTTGTGCCCCTTCTTGATAGTTCCTGTTTTGTTGCGACTGTGAGGATTTGTTCGACTACGTGGGATCGTCTTATTCATGGACTCGTTCTTCTTCCTAGCGGGATTTCAGGCAAGATGACCATCACCTTGGATAAGTACTATCTTTGCAATGCTAGTTGTCTCGATGCTATCGCTATGTCGCGCTACCTACCACTTGTTCGTCAAGCCTCCCAAATTGCCATGATAGCCTCTAACCATTTCACACTTCCTAGCAAATTGTTGTTTGGCTATGTTACCGCTTTGCTCAGCCCCTCTTATAGCGTTGTTAGTTGCAGGTTGTTCCATGTTGGAACATGGATATCATGGGATATCACAATATCTCTTATTTAATTAATGCACATATATAATTGGTAAAGGGTGGAAGGCTCGACCTTTTGCCTGGTGTTTTGTTCCACTCTTGCCGCCCTAGTTTCTATCATACCGCTGTGATATTCTTGATTTCGCGTCCCTAACACAATGAGGGTTTATGGGCCCCTCTTTACAGTTTGCTTTGAATAAAACTCTTCCAGCAAGGCCCAACATTGGTTTTAATATTTTCCATAATAATATTGAACTAAATAATTAATTGGCATAGGGGGTCATGAACCTGAGGATTCTTTCTACATAAACAGGGTGCAATGCTGATGGTGTTGGTCCCAAACGGGCAACCTGCGGGGCCACCACGGGAACCCGAGGATCTGGTTTTGCTCGTAGCTTGATCCATCTGATCATGGCCTGAGATGAGATACGTGTGGCTACTATCAGGGTGTCGGCACGCCGGGAGATCTTGCTATATTAGTTTTACCATTGTCGAAATGTCTTGTGCACCGGGATTCCGAGTCTGATCGGAGGATCCCATGATGGAGGATTGTCTCTGTGGATTGTGAGCTTGTCATGGGATAAGTTGGGACACCCCTGCATTGTTTAAACTTTCGAGGGCCGTGCCCGCGATTATGTGGCAGATGGGAATTTGTTAATATCCGATTGTAGAGGACTTGAAGTAAACTCAATTAAAATACACCAACCGCGTGCGTAACCGTGACTGTCTCTTTTTGGGGGTGTTCGAGAGGCGAACACAATTGGGTTATGTTTGAACGTAAGTAGTTCAGGATCACTTATTTATCGTTACTAGTTTGTGACCGTTTGCGTAGTTCCTCATCTTACTCTTGTAGTTGCAAGTTAGCTACCAAACATTGCTTAGTCGCTGCTGCAACCTGACCACCTTACCCCTTCCTTACCCTTTAAGCTTTGCTAGTCTTGATACCCATGGTAATGGGATTGTTGAGTCCTCGTGGCTCACGGATTACTACAAGAACAGTTACAGGTACAGGTAATGCAATGATCATGACATGAGAGCGATGATTATTTGTCTTGGAGTTCTTCTTCTTTTTCGTCGATCTTGGGTTAGGTTCCTGGTCGACAGCCTGGGCTAGCAGGGTGGATGTCGTTCAATTTCTGTTTGTGTTTCGACTGTAGCCGGATGTTGTTCTCATATATGATGTTTGATGTATTCATGTGCCATTTGTATGCCTTTGTATGTATCCCCAGCTATTATGTAATGGTACAATGTAATGATATCCACCTTGCAAAAGCATGTAAATATGCGGTTCTATCCTAGGTGGGACCTTCGAGTTCCTTTAGGATAGAGTCGCATATTGGGCGTGACAGTTCAGCCGGAGTGTGATAGCATCGATGTGTTTGTCTCGTACTGGCGGCCTACTACCAGTCTGTCTGGCTCTTCCCCCCTTTCCCCGGTGCTGTCATCACCATTTTCCCAGCTTTCGGGGAAAGGCTCGCCCCTCTGGTGCTCCTGCTTCCTCTAGTGGTCCTCCAGCTGGGCCTCAACGTCCTCGTCTGCCGGAGCTGGTGCTGGAGTCTTCTGGCTAGTCCTAGAAGTGGTGACCAAGGGCCCGTTGTGGTGCTCCTTCCGCCCTCCTCCTTCGCAGCCTCGCCACTCCCGATCTTGTCAAGCTGCATTGGGCAGGCCTTGACGGTATCGGGGTGGCCTTGTGCCGGTGTGCGTCCCGCCCTCTTCTCTTCCCACCACACTACCTGGGACAAGAGGGACGGGGAGAGGAGTTCACAGAGCACTTATCGTTTTTCAATCTTAAATCTGTAGGCACTTGCCAAATTTTAATTCAAATAATGTAATCTCTCGAGTCCATGTTTGTGTTCTGTAATGCTTGTACTTGCAATATCAGCCTATTAATCAAAAAGATGAACCTTGTCGGGAACTCGTGCATGTATATGTCCATTAAGAGGTGGAATGCCTCCTTAATGTAAATAAAAGAGTTTTCCTTGGAAGGCTATCCTGCCGACACCCTTTTGTTTGCCAGAGAACGTGTATACTGGGCAAAAAAAATAAAGGGACCAGCCCCCCGCCAACTTACTTTTACCAAAGGCCACTGCGACCATCCTAACCGAAGCAACGTTCGAGTCAAGGATGGGAGCACCTAAGTCTCAAAAGAGTGGCGATGTTTTCTCATGCACAAGTTATAGCTTACAGAACACTAATGGACAAGAGGTAGAACTTATCTGTTTGTCTTGCCGGAGATCACAATGTTGGTTCATCCTCCCAACTCCTTGTAGAGGCCAAGTTCACGGAAGGAACCTGCAGCTTCATGTGGATGGGAATGATGCAACATGCGATCCTATATATATGCATATGCAGATGCTCATTAAATGTTTATGCAGTGCTCTTGGAATGCTCATGCATGCATGCAGCTTGGTCGCCCCCCCAGTGCTTCATTTAGTTCTCTCTTGCTTAGGGTCATCGCCCTGGCTTTGTACAAGGGATTACATGCAGCTGAGGCAAGGCCTGTACAAAAGGTTGGCTACCGGGCAGGGCCGGACAGCCATGCTTATGGGTAGAACTTGCTGAGATGCTCAATATTCCATGAGTTTTGCAATTGAATGCCATCTCCGGTCTCCAGATAGAGCGCCAGGTCTGGTGACTCGTACTACCCGGTATGGGCCTTCCCAATTCGGCATCAACTTGTTTGCACCCTTGGCGGACTGAACGCGCCTAAGGACAAGGTCACCTTCCTCAAAACACCAGGCATGAACCCTGCGGCTATGATAGTGATGCAGGGCTTGCTGATAGTGTGCAACACGTGTAGCAGCCCGGAGACGGTTCTCCTCGAGTAGCACAGTGTCGTCACACTGGTGTTGATCTTGTGCTACTTCATCGTAGGCAAGCACTCTAAGCGAGCCGCAAATGAGTTCTGTGGGGATAACTGCTTCTGCCCCATAGACTAGGGAGAAGGGAGTCTGCCCGGTAGCTCGATTTGGTGTCGTTCTGAGGGACCAGAGAACTACCGGCAGCTCACCGATCCACCGCCTACCGTGCTTCTGCAGTGTATCGAAGGTTCTTGTCTTGAGGCCTCGCATCACTTTAGCATTCGCCATCTCAGCTTGTCCATTGCTTATAGGATGTGACATAGAGGCAAATGAGATCTTGCATCCGATGGCATGAACATATTGCATGAAGGTGCGGCTCGTGAACTGGGTGCCATTGTCAGTAATGATCCTTGCTAGGACTCCAAAATGGCACACCAATTCTTTCAAGAACTTGATAGCTGACTGAGTAGTCACCTTCTTCACAACAGTAACTTCCCGCCACTTTGTAAACTTTTCAATAGCAACGAACAAGAATTCAAAGCCCCCAATTGCTTGGGGGAAAGGGCAAAGGATATCGAGCCCCCGGACCGAAAATGGCCATGATAAAGGGATTGTCTGAAGAGCTTGGGCGGGCTAGTGCATGTTTTTGGAATGGAGTTAGCAGGCTTCACACTTGGTGACTAGCTCGACCGCATCTTGGGGGGCTGTGGGCCAATAGAATCCTTGCTGGAATGCTTTCCCAACTAATGCCCTCGATCCAATGTGGGAGATGCACATACCTTTGTGTATCTCAGTCAGCAGTTCCTTTCCTTCTTCCCGGCAGATGCACTTCAATTTCACACTGTTCGACCTCATTCTGTCTAGAGTGTCATCGACAAACTGATACATACTGGCCCTCCGGGTTATTCTTTCAGCTTCATCTTGGTTGTCGGGAAGATCTCCGGTTTAGAGGAAGTGGACTATGTGCCTTGCCCAAGTTGGAGCCTGGGGCTTGGCAACGTGGACTAGCGGCACCTCCTCTACTGCAGGGGCACATTCCTTGTTCGCGGGGACCATGAGCCCGGCTGGAGGGTGCCGTCCGGCAGGTGGCGAGGAGTTGTTTCTAGAAGGGTCTCTGCCAGGAGCGGACGGCTCTTCCGGGAGGGGCTTACCGGAGTCCAACTTTCTCCTTTTCCGGGGAATTGCTGCTGGGGATACGGAGGGCTAAGTAAGATGGAGAACAAAAGTCCCTGGTTCCATAGGAAGCTTTTGCGCAACACACTTTGAGAGATGATTAGTATGCTGCTTTCCGCACGGGGTACATGCTCTGTTTGCAATCCGTCAAAGTGTTCCTCCAATCTTCTCACTTCATCAATGTATGCCTCCATCAATGGGCTTTGGTAATCCTTGTTGACTTGTCTCACCACAAGCAGTGAATCTCCTCGAATGATCAACATCTTAATTCCCAATTCTGCGGCAATCCTGAGCCCGGCAAGGAGCCCTTCATATTCTGCTGTATTGTTGTATGCCTTTTCCTGGGAAAAATGCATCTGCATGACGTACTGCAAGTGCTCCCCGGAGGGGGCGACAAGAAGCATGCCAGCCCCGGCACCTTGTAGGGAAAAGGCACCATCGAAATACATAATCCATTCTTGGGGCGATTCCTTGCCAGGAATAACTCTGTCTGGCACTTCTTCATCAAGGGTTGGTGTCCATTCTGCAATAAACTCTGTCAATTCCCTACTCAGGATTGTTGTTGTGCTGTCAAACTTTAAACCAAAATTCGATAACTCCAAAGCCCACTCCACTATTCTGCCGGTAGCCTCAGGCTTTCGGAGTATCCTTTGCAACAGGAAATGAGTGACAACCGTGATCTCATGGTCTTGGAAGTAGTGGCGCAGTTTCCTTAAGGCCATGATGAGACCAAAGATCAACTTTTGCATGCCATAGTACCTCGATCTAGCCTCCTGTAGCAAGGAGCTAACGAAGTACACTAGGCGTTGCATCACTTTCTTCCTTGCCGTATCCTTGGTGTTGCTCTCGCTACCGTGCTCACTACTGCCTTGATCCTCCTCTGGCTCTGCCGGTCCTTGCTCACTCTCTTCTTTGTCCACTTCCCGCTGCGCCACCAAGGCTATACTAACCACTTGGTTGGTTGCGCTAAGTATAGAATCAACGCCTCTTGTGGTTTAGGAGCAACCAAGGTGGGCACAGAGGAAAAGTAGGCCTTCAACTCTTGCAAAGCTGCATCTGCTTCCGAAGTCCACTTCATGGGCCCTGCCTTCTTCAAAATTTTGAAGAACTGCAGGGCGCACTCGGTAGACTCGAAGATTAATCTGCTTAGCGCGGCAACGCACCCTGTAGGACGCCTCACATCCTTCACTGTCCTTGGTGCATGGATCTGCTCAATAGCTTTATTCTTGTCAGGGTTGGCTTCGATCCCACGACGGGACACAAAGAATCCAAGCAGCTTGCCAGAGGGAACATCAAACACACACTTCTCCGGGTTAAGCTTCAAGTTGATCTTGCGCATATTAGCAAAAGTCTCCTCCAAATCCTGAATAAGGGTGGCTCTATCTTTGGTCTTGACCACAATATCATCCATATAAGCTCTTCAATCCGAACGGCATGCGGACAAAACAATACGTACCACATGGAGTGATGAACGATGTCTTCTCTTTGTCTTCCTTGGACATGAAGATCTGATGATACCCAGAATATGCATCCAGAAAGGAGAGCAAATCACAGCCTGAAGTGAAATCCACAATCTGATCGATGCATGGCAAGGGAAACGGGTCTTTCGGGCAAGCTTTGTTGAGATATGTGAAATCTATGCAAAGCCTCCACTTCCCGTTAGCCTTCTGGACTACCACTGGATTTGCCGACCATGTGGGATGTAGCACTACTGTGACGAAACCAGCTGCTTCAAGCTTCTTGATCTCTTCCGCAATGAACTGCTGCCTCTCCAAGGCCTGCTTTTGGACTTTCCGCTTGACAGGTCGGGCATATGGGTAGACAACAAGGTGGTGCTCGATTACCTCTTTGGGAACACCGGGGATATCAGATGGTTGCCAGGCAAACACATCGATATCCGATCGCAGGAAGGCAACGAGCGTGCTATTTGTCATCAAGGGTGGCGCTTATCGTGAAAGTACCATCAACCCCAGCCAGCCCTGTCGGGACCTTTTTCACTTGGGGTGCAGTGACCTTGGAACTCTTACTGTTGGAGCTCTCCAGCAAGTCATCAACAGGAGCAGCACACTCCGAAGAGGTACGCTTCCCGGATTCCTTGCCAGCATCCTTGATACCCTTATTCTTTCCTCTGTCCTCCATGGCGGGAACTGCTGTTGCCGCTGCCTTTGCCGTGACTGTGTCTTGGTACATTTTGTCCATGCAAATGATTGCATCCTTCTCGTCTGATGGGATGGTAAGGACTCCCATCGGCCCAGGCATCTTCAAGGTGTTGTAGGCATAGTGGGATGCCGTGATGAATTTAGCCAGGGCTGGATGTCCAAGAATCCTATTGTACGACAGGGGGAGGTCAACCACATCAAACACAACCTTCTCAGTCTAATAGTTCAGATCTCCCCCAAATGTCACCGGCAGCATGATCTTCCAATTAGGATAACTCCTGCCTGGATTAACTCCTTGAAACGTGCTGCTGAGCTTCAACGCATCCTCTGCTATCTAAAGTTTTTTAATGACTGCCAGGGAAATCAGATTCAACCCAGCCCCGCCGTCCACCAACATTTTTGTGACCTTGAGGTTGCAAATTGTTGGAGAGACCAACAATGGCAAACACCCTACCACAGTGGTACGGTTAGGATGATCCTCTTCGTCAAAGATGATGGGCGTGCGTGACCATTTGAGCGGCTTCTGGGCCTCTGGCGCTGGTTCCACGGCATTAACTTCTCGTGCCCACCGTTTCAGCTGGCTGTGAGAGGTGTGTAAAGATGCACCCCCGTCAATGCACAGGGCGTCAGTGGCCTTCTGAAACTCTTTCTCACTGGTTTCCTCTTCATCCCCTCCATCACTCTCATTATTATAGGCTTCCTTCTCTTGACCTCTAGCGGGTTTTCCTTGGTTCCAGAAGGGTTTGCCGGGGCGATTTACTTCACCGCCTCGGCCCTTACTGCCAGCTGCATTCTGACCCTTCTCCTTGTCATGCTTCTCATACTCTGCTCTTTGTCTCTTGACTAGCTGCTCGACCTGATAGCACTCTTGAAGGTCGTGGCCTTTGGTCCGATGAATCTTGCAATACGGCCCATCACCTTTCCCGGTCTTCTCAGCAGTCACGGCTTCCCGACAGTCAGCGCACACGGCAACTTCCTTGCCGGGGACCACAACTTTGGCATTCTTGTAGGTAGTAGGTGTACCTGATTCTTCAACAGTCATCACTGCCTTATCCTTCCGCTTCTTACTACACTTCTTGCTCTTCTTCTGACTGGTTGATTCATCATCATCCTCTGAATCGATATTGGTGCAATCTTCCTCTCCGTGAAACTTCCTTCCCTCCTCCATTAGGGCACACTTATCCACCAAGGTGTAGATCTCCTTCATAGTCTTGGCAACAACATGTTTATCTTGGAATGGATCCGGCGGTTGCGCACATTGGACTGGAAGATAGCTATCACAGCTGTCGGATGGATATTCGGGGTGTTCCTATGGACCTTTCTAAATCTCTGTAAATACTTACGGAGGGTCTCTCCTTCCTTCTGTTGGTGAAGCTACAAATCGCTGGGTCGGCCTGGCTCTTGATGGCCACCGGTGAAGGCGCTAATGAACTCATGGCACAAGTCGGCCCACGACGAAATGGAGTTCTCTGGTAGGTGCATCAGCCAATGTGACGACCCGTGTCATTATTAATATAGATAATGACACTAGTCCTTGGATTATTTCTTGACAAAATCTTATCTTGTCAAATAATAATCCATGTCAGAGATATGCAACGGGGAAATAGCTAGAGATGGTCATTTATATTACAATACCATGCCACGCAGGGTTAAAAGTCTCAAGTAGGCTCCTAACATGTTCGCCAAATTATTACATCTCCTAACACTAGAGTTCCCACTAGCAGTACTAGGTAGGTGGTGCTAAAATAGTTCCTGGATTACATAGCTAGATCATACTTACTTATTCATCCCAACAACCATATGTGGCATCCAGATCGTACATAGCACTAGGCGGATCCACATCTAGGTCCCCTATGTAGTTGTAGCCATCACCATTGCTCTTCTCACTTTGTCCAGTAGGATTCTCATAAAAGCTTTTCTCCAACAAAAAGATAATTAATAGCAAGAGTGAGTACAAAGTACTAAGCACGCTCAAATAGACGAATGCAACACTCATGATAGCTTAATGTAAATCAACAAGCCCTACCTCAACCCACACCTGTCAAAAATAAACATTTGTTGCAGAAGTTCATTTCAATTTATAAAAGCTATCAAACACCCGTATTGCGAGATAGACCACCAGTAGGTCCCCGTAGTTGTCGGATGTGGGGTTCCGGCAAACCCTTAAGGTTCAAACACTGGGGTGCGTGCGAAGTCTTTCCTTCCTACCAATCTACGCCCTAGCTCACTAAGATCTTGCGGATGAACTCGACGAAATCGCAACACAGAAAGACGCGAGGTTTATACTGGTTTGGGCCACCGTTGTGGTGTAATACCCTACTACAGTGTGGTGGTGGTGGATTACCTCTGGGGCTGATGATGAACAGTACAAGGGAAGAACAACCTCCTGAGGTTGAGGTGTCCTTGTGAGTGGGCTCTCGATCGGGTTGGATCAAGCTAAGATGAGATGCCCCTACTATGGTGGCTAGCTCTGCTTATATAGGCCCTGGTCCTCTTCCCAAATATCGAGCGGGAAGGGAGCCAACAACGGCGGGCCAATTTGAAGGGGGACAGCTAGTACAAGCTATCCTGACAAAAGTGGTCTTCGCCTGCGAAAAGCTTTGGTGGTGACGCCGTCTTCGGCTCCACGATGACCTCCATCTTGCCATCCTCCTGGTCTTGGTCTCGTTGCACCGATATAGCAACCTTTGCCTGATGCCTCGGTACTCTTCCCTGCGCTGGCCTCCTTAGCACCAAAGAGGAAACAAGGAGGCTGCGCGCTAGTGCCCGCCTGGTGTCGTGCGTCATTGCTCACGTCACGAGGGCCTCGTGAGGTTTGCCCCGCCTTGATATCTCCGCTCCTCGTGAACCTGCCTGGCTAGGCTACTTCAGAGGAGGTCTTGCATCATCCACCTCGCGAGGCTTGGACCTTCGCGAGGGTCTTGGATGCTTTGTTGGTGAATATGGGCCGAACGGCCTGGTGGCTTAGCCACGCCGTGGGCCGCAGGCATGCAAGTCTGGGGACCCCCGTTCCTAGAACACCGACAGTAGCCCCCGGGACCAAGGTGCGCTTGGGCTTGGCTTCGCGGCGAAGCCAAAGGCCAAGTACGGAGCGCCGCAGGCCCCCAAAGCCTGCGGCCTTGGTTGACGCATGGCGGTTGATTGGACGTGGGCATCTCCGCTTCCCCATGGTGCCTCGGGAACTACTTGACCTGACAAAAGGCTGGCGTACGTAGCACTTGCCTTCGGTGCTTCTTCCTTGCCTCGCTCCAGTTCCCCTTTCTCGCACTTCGCCGCCACTACCTCCAGATCTGCCCCAGGCTTGCTCAGCATCTGCCGCTCATGGCGCCATGCAAGGTCAAGACTTCCTTGGCACCGGCTTGGTACGAGCCCGCTCTTGAGGTGCCCACCATCACGGAGAAGAGCCTCGCCTCCGTGCACCTGCTGATAGTGGGAGAGAGCGACGAGTGGGGGAAGACGGAGCTCCGGCTTGCGTCCGACGACCCGGAGCCTGAGGGGAGCACCTTCTTCTGCTTCTTCTCGAGCAGCGTCGCTGTTGGGTTGGTTCCTCCCTTCTCTGATTTATTTTATGAAGTCCTCGACCACTACGGGCTGCAGGTGTTGCACCTCCATCCCAACTCTGTCCTCCTCCTGTCCATCTTTGCCTACTACTTCGAGGCGTACCTAGGCGTGATGCCGTCCGTGGCGCTCCTGCGCCATTTGTTCGTCCTCCGCGTCAGCGGCGAGCACGCCTCCGGATGCGCTAATTTCATTTCCTGTGGCAAGGCCAACTCGATATCGAGCACCGGGAAGAGAGCCGACAACATTCGATCCAAGTGGTCCATGATGGACGCCAAGCACGCCCATCCGTGCCTGGTGTTGCCGACGGAGGCGCCCCGACAGGGCAAGGGGTGGCCCAAGGTGGAGCTTGTCAACGAGCGGGCATCGTCAGTGTTGGGGCAGATGATGACCGACCAGAAGTCGGGCAACGCGAGGGCGGCCAAGATAACGGGGGCGATGCTCCTGAGGGAGTTCTTGATGCTGCGGGTTGCCCCACTCTAGGCGTGCGCGCTCCCCCTCTGGGAGCCCGAAGAAGAGGAAAACAAGACCCACTTGAGGCCAGGGGACCTACCTGGCGATGAATTGGATGCTGTCCTACGCCTCATACTCGGGGACAACCAGGAGTACCCGCCCAGCGCCTTCATTCCCCTGTTCCAACGTAGGGACCGGGAGGAATTCGTCGCCTCCAGGACGACTTTTGATGCGCGCGGGCTGGTGCCGCCGGCGCTTCCGGGAGATCCTATGGCACAGAAACCTATGGAGGTGTCTTTTGGCGTGTCTCGCGGAGAGGGGGAAGAGGAGGTGGACTCGGAGAAGACCCCAGAAGAGGTGGGGGAGACTTCCCCTTTGAGCAAGGCCGAGATTCTCCGCGCCCTTATTGATGATGCCAAAGCCGACGCCTACCAAGGGGTGAGGGAGCAACCCCTCATCCCGACGAAGGGTAGGTCATCGCTGGTGGTCCGTGGTGCCGCCTCCACCCCAACACCTCTTGGGGCTGGATCCGGTCCTGCCTCCGCACCGCCTGGCGCCGCCGGAGCCTGAATGCCTGTCCTTCAGGTCCCGATGCTGTCAGGCTTCAAGCTTCACAAGTGAAAGGTGGAGTACTTTGCGGTGGATCGGTAGGTGTCTCGAGCTTCGCTTTATCCCTGTCGGTACTTGTTATTTCCTGACGCTCGCCCTTGCTTGATCAGGCTGGCATCTTCGACAAAGAAGAGGAAGGAGGATACGGCAACCGTGCCTTCCTCCGCAGAGAAAGGAGGCAGCAACGCTCGCATCTCCCCAGCCCGGTCGTCCTCGCGGGGCCAAGAGGAACATCGTCGTGTTTAATCATCTCCTGTGGCCCCGCTGGCGTCAGAGATGCCGGCGCTTAGCGCGGCTGACGAGGTCCCAGCTGCTCCGGAACCCGCGGTCTCCCAAGCCCTGGTGACGGTGTCGCTTCCTCCCACCACAACACCTCGACTCCCTGGTTCTTCTGCTCCTCCTGCTTCTATCTTGGAGCGTGCCCTTTCGGAGATGACCCAGCTGCAGGCAGATCTCCTGAGCGCGGACCCATGCCTGGTGGCCGGGCGTCTGGAGTTGGCCTCTGGCTGGCTTCACTCGACCTGGCGGTTCATGCGGCGCTGGGCCATGCTGCTGTGGCTTCCGAGGAGGAGAAGCAAGGAGCCGCCAGCGCTGCAGCCGATCGTGATGCGGCGCTGAAAGACGCCAAGGCCGTCCTTGACCGCTGCCTAGTGCTGGAGGGAGAGTTGCAGAGCCTACACGACAAGCACGCCGAAGAGGTACGTTGTCGCCAAGCGAAGGAGGAAAAGATGAAGGACCAGGAGGAAGCCGTCCAGAACCGTGATGCTGAGCTGGTGGAGCTGGAGAAGAAGCAGGCCGCCGAGCGCAACCGGTTGGAAGAGTTGGAGCGGAAGATGGGGACGAGGGAGGCCGATCTTGATGCCGAGGTGCGAGTCCTGGCTGAAGACCGCGTGGCCTTCGCCGATATCGAGAAGAGTTCGCGCAAGGCGCTGAAGACACTCTACGAGCACGGCCTGGAGAAGCCGTTGGACACCGACGAGGACGGCCCCGCCCAGCTGCTTCCTCTCGTGGTGAAGGCACTTGATGAGGTCGTTGATGTCCTCGGTCCCATGGGGGAGGCAGAAGCTCGCATCCTGTCTTCAGCCGCACTGACTTGCGTCTTCAGCCATCTGCACCTCCACGACCCCAGCGCTCGCCTTGACGAGCCGCTAGAGCCTGTGGCTGAAGATCACTGCGAAGCCACCGCCGCGGCTGTACAAGGTCAAGTGGAGGCCTTGCTAGGGAGGTTCCGTGTCTTTGTCTCCGATCCTCTGTCTGGCAACACCGTGGATCCTGCGGCTGGTGGTGAAGGTGAGAACATCGTTGCCCACGAGGGAGCACCTCCCGCAGGCGATCGCGATACCCAGGGTGACCTGCGACTATTCTTCCCGTTTCGTTCCTGTGACATGTATCAGGCCTCGTGGAGGCGTTTAGACTTTTCATTTGGTATTGTGAGAATAATATGCTTGTAATATTTGCTTTGAGATTTTGCGATTTCCTTCCTATTTTCTTTGCGTTCTGCGTCGGCAGAGCCCGGCCCCGCGCATGCCACAACCGCCATTGGGCCGACCGGAGACCAGGACGGACCAATGAGTGAGGGGCTACGTGACCAGTTAGGCTCCTGAGTCACGATGCTCAAGAGTCCCCCTTGATGCGCAAACGACATATAGGGAGAGTTCGTGAGGATAGATCAATGTTCTACGTCGGCAGAGCCCGGCCACGCACATACCTCAACCACCATTGGGCCGACCGGAGACCAGGACGGACCAAGGAGTGAGGGGCTATGTGACCAGTTAGGCTCCTGAGTCGCGATGCTCAGGAGTCCCCCTTGACATGCAAATAATTTCCATACCTGCCCTCGCCGAGGCCTCGCGAGGGGCGCGCGATGCACAGGTCCGGGGGACCTGGTTGGGTGGCGTGCGCTTGGGTGTAACCCGTGCCCAGCCCCCGTGCCCAGCCCCCTCGTGCGTCTCTCCCGAGGGGAGGCGTTGTGGTGAGGCTGGGCGCTGAGCTCTGTGCTCCCTGAGGTTGGTACGACCGTGGGGCCGCCCTTAGTTGTTTATCACCAGCACGGAGCATAGTGCTTCCTCTTGCGCACGGGCATAGCCGCTCCTCGGTAGTGTCAACTGCCAGCGCAGAGCATGGTGCTTCCACTTGGGCATGGGATGGGGGCCCCCCTCCGGGAGGAGCCCCCGAGGCGTGTACAGCCCCACCCTGACACGTGGCTTGCAAGGCAGGGCTGCGAGGTGTATCTGGGCACTTGTGAGCCAGCGCGGGACTCACGAGGCCCTACCTCAAGGCGGGTTGTGCCTGGTCTTTAGTCTTGGTGACTGTATGTCCTTGCAAGGCGGTTAGATGCAAGCACTCTACGTCCTCAGGTCCCGGCCCTCGAGCGAGCTCAGCCGCCACTGGTACGCCAGGTCGTGATGCTGTGGTCAAGGCCAGGGGGTGAGGGCTGGAGAGCCAGTAAGAGCTCCTGAGTCACGATGCTTAGGAGCCCCCCTTTTAACATGCAAGCGAATTGCATAGGATGAACAGACCCGTGGTGGGCAGCGATAGAGCAGGTGACAGCAGTTGGCGGGTTAAGCATGGAGAGCAGATCAATTTGGATAAATGCAGGAAGATACATGCCATGGGTCCGGCTCAAGCGGCTTGGGGATGATGCAGCCCGAGGGGTGCCCCCAACAAGGTAAGCTGAAGTCATAAGAAAAAGGGATACATGCTGCAGGGACGGACCCACGCGGCCTAGGAATAATGCAGCCCGAGGGGCGGTCCCAGCTAAACGAGCTTGGAAGATGTCACCTGGTTCTGTAGATGAAGTAGAGTTGGTGGAGCTGAAGGCGTGCGTTGAAGAAATGACTCCTCATGAGCTGCCAGAACCCTGAGCCTCGGGAGGCTCTGGGGGCTCGGGCGGTTCCCTGAAGACCGTCTCCATCTCCTCCAGAACAGCATGGTACCTGGCTTCCTGAGCCTCCAGGACACATCACAGGTTACGCTGATAGGCCGATGCCACGGTCGGCAAGCCAAAATGCATACAAACGTAGCTGTGTGGTGGGCCCTCACAGCGGCCCACACGCGAAGGCCAGAAACGCTCCTGAGATGCGGCCCTGTTGAGCCCTGGGACGTCGATGCAGACACGCAGCCCAGCATCCTTGCCAGGATGCGAAGTTGCACATCGTGGGCGGCTGTCGCCGCGCATGGCTCTTGCTTCTTGCAGTTCCTGGGTGGTCCTGGTAATGAACTCCTGAGTGGTGGGCACTCCTTGCCCTGTGCTCTCCTGAGGGTCACGTGCCACGAAGCACTCCTCCAAGTGGTGCCCAAGCGCCTCCCTCGTGAGTTTAGAAAGGTCTGAGGCCCTCCAGAAGAGAGTCCCCGAGCCCTGCTTGAGGAGGGCACTGGGCGTGCCTTCCTATGCGATGGAGGGAGGCGCCCCTGGAGTGGGTGCTGGTCCTGACGAGGCTCCTGCCGCGACGCCATCGTCCTGAGGTCCTGCACGGCGCGGCTTCTTCTTCTTCGGGATGGCCTCCAGACGGCGTTCATTTCTGATGTCGGGGTCATCGATTGCTGCGGCTTGAAAGGCGCGCTCGAGGGAGCACATCACATCCCTCTCTTCACACGGGACCGTGATGATTCCTCCGCTTCCTGGCATCTTAAGAACGTTGTAGCCGTGATGAGTGACTGCCATGAACTTGGCCAGGGCCCGATACCCGAGGATGGCATTGTACAGTAGTCGGATGTGCGCGACATCAAAGTCGATGAGCTTGGTGCGGTAGTTCTTGCGCTCCCCGAAGGTGACAGGCAGGCGAACCTGCCCTATCGATGTGGTGGAGCCATCAGTCACTCCTGAGAAAGGCTTGGTGGGCTGGAGCTGTTCATAAGGCACTTGGAGGTTGTCGAACGTGTTGACGAATAGGACGTTGAGCCATGCGCCACCGTCGATGAGGGTCTTGGTGACCTGCATATTGCTGATGACTGGGGAACACATCATAGGGAGGGCGCCAGCGGTGGCTGCACACTTGAGCTAATCTGCTGAGTTGAAAGTGATGGCGCATTGGGACCACCTGAACGGGCGTGTGGCCTCGAGTTTGGGGAGTGCTGCGTTCACCTCGCGGGCGAACTGTTTGAAGGTGCCCTAAGAGGCTGGGGCCTGGGCGCCGCCCAAAATGCAGGCGATCGCACGTGGCTCCTGGAAGCCCCCAGCCCCCTCGTCTTGGTGGTGGTCGTCGTTCCTTCTTGGTGGCGGCATCGGGAGAAGACCGGCATTGCCCTGGGGGCGATCTTCACGAGGCGGGTCCCTCCAGGCGCCCTCGCGAGGTTGGTCCTACCAGCGGTCCTCACGAGGCCGGTCGCGCCACTCCTGGCGCGGGCCAAGGTCGTCCCAGCGTCCGCCTCCACGTCCTCCTCCGCGGCCGTAGCCCCGGTCGTTGCGCTCGGGGCGTCGACCGTAGCGTTCTTCTCGTGTGGCTCTGAGATCTTGACAGTCGCTGGTGTTGTGGGTGTTCAGGTTGTGGAAGGAGCAGAACGGTCGGCCATTCTTGGATGACTCGGCTTGATCTTTGCCCCGCTTGATGTCGGGCTCCGCTGCGAGCACAACTGCCTCCTTGCGCTTCACGTCATTGGCCTTGGCCTTCTTCTCCTCCGCGCAATTAAGCTTTCCTTATCAGTGTTGTCAGAGGTTGATTTGACTATTAGAAATTTGATTGAAGATCTCAATGATGGCAATTTTATGTACAATTGTTCAAATGATGGCTATTCTATGTATTGTTGTTCAGCTCCTGCTTTCTGACCAGTAGCAAATTTTTACTTACTAAGAGCATCTACAACCGGTCCATTCAAATCCTATCCGAACGTCTGGGCGGACAACCCGGTCACGTCTGGATAGGAGAGAGAAGGAAAGAAGGTAACCTAACCAGACCCCCAATAAAAAAATGGATGAAAAAATGGGAGCATGGTTGGGTGTGTGCAAAATAAGGCTCAAAGCACATACACCCGTACACTGGTTGGACGTGTCCATGGACATTTGAGAAGCCAAATTTTCCCATTGTGGTTGTAGATGCCTTAAGCAACTGTATTATTTGGGATTTTGGTCCTTCTATAAGTGTGTTTTTCTTCCTACAATTTCTAATGCATATTTTTGGCCTACCAGATTTTGATGGTTTCTTTAACTCATTGCAACGCACGAGCTTTTTTGATATTCCATCTATGGGGCTCAAACCACCAGTTGATGGAGAGGTCGTTGGGGAATGGGGTGGTGCTAGCTAGTGCGATGGTCACATCGATTCTGGCATACAAGGCTTCAGAGCAGATCGAGATCCCAAATAAAGTGGCCAATGAGAATAGACAAGCTTCTCTTCCTTTGGTAGTGGGGCAGCTGCCTGACATACAAAAGCGGGAACTGGTGTTTGTCTAGTCAATCAAGGAACCAGTGATGATTGCAAGGCAGACATATGAGGGCGATGGACCGGTGGCGGCAAAATCGTGTTTTGACCCTTTTCTGAAACCTATTTGAGATCTGACCCTAGTTTGATTTTTTTTCGAGATTTGACCCTTTTGCTACCGCTAGGATCCATGACAGTACGGTATAACCACCTATCGCCAAGGTCCCTGGCGGTAGGGTTGCATGCCCTACCGCAAAATCCTTCTAAGTATTGAACACAGTGCGTGCTCGTGCCTACCGTAAAGCACCTTGGCGGTAGGGTTGTACAGGCTATCGCCAGTCTATTTGGCGGTAGGGATGTTTTCTACTGCCAAGGTCCCTGGCGATAGGCTGTTATACCCTACTGCCATAGACCTTGGCGGTAGCAAAAGGGTCAGATCTCGAATTTTTTTCAAACTAGGGTCAGATCTCGAATAGGTTTTAGAAAAGGGTCAAAACATGAAATTTTGCCACCGGTGGCCTTGGATGAGGCAGAGCGCAGCCCCGTTGCTGGGTCGGCTTCTATGGATCCCGTGCAGACGGACAAGCGGGCATGCTTGCCTTTGGAGGAGAATGGAGCTACACCCAGATCACAGCAGATCTCGGGAGTTGAGCCTGGCACTTTGGATCAGGCGCGGGACCCGGCACCGGTTGCCGAGCCATGCAGGATGGATCAGGTGCGACATGTGTCTTCGATGCTTGAGAGTAGCCACAATCGATAGTAACATACACATATCCCTAGACTATGTTACTACCTTCATAGTGGGTAGTAACTTAAGCGTGGTAACATGTAAAGATTCATTTATTAGGTTATAGACTCATATTTCATTGGGATATGTGATGTTACAGTAACTAGCTAAGTTACTACAACTATCTCTCTCTTCATTAACTCATTGCCACATAAGCAAATTTGCCGAGTTGGACTTGATGTTACTGCTGAAGTTACTCCCACTGTGACTAGTCTGAGGAGGAGGAAGTTCTGGACCAGCGGACCATGGCGCTTTCGATCCCACAGGTGGCACCGCTGGCCCAGGAGGTGGATGTCTTTGGTTGGCCAGCGCCATTCTGAGGGGTGGGACCCGGTGTCGGACATGCTGGCTCCAACAGCCTTGGTCGACACGGAGCCATTGGTGATCTCTGCATCTGTCACTGATACAACTCCGGTGGGCCCTGGTTTGGAGCCTAGTGACATGGATGTGACCACGTCGGTCTCGCATTAGGAGATGGGACTATGATGCATGGATTAGGCTTAGCTCCAGCGAACGGCAGGGCAGACAACTGTGTTCTTCTAAGGAGAAGATTGCTTTGGCTAATACCAAGTATTTCTACTTGGGCTTGTTGAAGAAACTAGTGGCACCACTTCTGCGCGAGATTGAAGCTACAAATGGAGTGCGACCCGGCCAAGATCCTTTCAACCTGCGCCGCACTACATGCTCGGCAAACTCCAGCACCTCTAGAAAGACCAATGCTTCCACGACGGAGACAGTGCTTCTGAAAGTGTTAGGGATTGCGCCTGATGAGCTGGCGATCTCAGACGACGCGCTTACACAGTTGCGAGAGCTCTTCGACTCTCCGCTGCAGGACAAGCATTCGCGTACTATTACTGCAATCTTCGGGAAATCCTTACCTTTGGATTTTGTCCCCGAGGGTACCATGGGGGTACAAGCATTGGCGTGAGCTTCTTCCTAGGTGCGCGGTTTCTCAATGTCGCGCTCAAATCGGAGTTGGTGAGATGGAATGTTCGCAGTTTGAACAGTCTGGCTAAACACAAAGCATTAAGGGAATTTGTGGATGCCACAAAGTCAGCAATTTTTTGTATTCAAGAATCAAAACTTGAGGTTGTTGACCCTTTTATTATTTTGCCATGCTTTGGGCCATCGTATGATGGGTTCTCGTACTTGCCGGCTTCAGGTACTAGAGGGGGTATCATGTTGGTTTGGGACTCGTCCGTGATGAACATCTCTAACTATGTGTTTGATACTAACTTCATCACTGCCTACTTCACCCCGTTGGAGGGGCCACCCTGGTGGCTTTTGGTGGTATATGGACCCCAGGAAGATAATGACAAAATACAATTCTTGGAGGAGTTAGCTGCGAGACGTTTGCTCTTCCCTGGGCCGTGGCTCCTTATTGGCGATTTTAACTTGATTCTGCAAGTGGTGGACAAGAGCAATACTTACCTAGACATGAGAATGATGAGTAAATTCATGTGCTTTGTCGACAACCACAGACTCAAAGAGCTGTTTTTGCATGGTCGTTTGTTCACTTGGAGCAATGAAAGGGAGATGCTCACGCTGACTAAAATTGATAGGGCATTCGTATCGGTAGACTGGGAGCTAGAGCATCCTGACTGCATCCTTCAAGCTCTATCCACGGCGACCTCGGATCACTGCCCCTTGCACCTGACGCTCGACGAACATCTACACATACATAAGCGTTTCCGGTTTGAGATATTCTAGACGAATCTGGACGGTTTTGAGGAGGCAGTCGTCGAGGCATGGAAATGTGACCCTTGTATCACAGATCCTTTTCATAGACTAGACGTGCTACTTCGTAATGCAGCACAATATCTAACGGCTTGGGGATAGTAAAAACGGGCAATGTCAAACTGCAAATTGCGATTTGCAATTGGGTTATCCTGCAGCTTGACAAAGAAATGGACCACAGACCGCTTTCATATGGCGAAAGATGGATGCGCAGTACCCTCAAATTAACTTCTCGTGGGCTGGCTTCTCTGGAAAGGGCAATCACGAGACAATGATCCTGCATCAGATGGCTAGGAGTGGGAGATGCGAATACCAAACTGTTTCACTTGGTTGCTAATGGTCAGAAATCGGGCAATTTTATCCCAGCTTTGCATGATGGAGGGGCAGTGATCACAGATCAAGCCGACAAGGAAGAGGCAGTCCATAATGCTTATAAGAATCTGTTGGGAACCAGCCAAACCAGAGAGCACAAGATCGACCTTGATTTCTTGGACATTACTCCGACTGATGTTCAGGAGCTGGATGCTATTTACTCGGAAGAGGAAGTCTGGGAGGTAATCAAGAGCATGCCAATGGAGCGCGCACCAGACCCTGATGGCTTCATTGGCCTCTTCTTCAGACGCACATGGAGGGTAATCAAGGGCGATATTATGGCAGCTAGTCACAAATTCCAGTTGGGAAATGGTAGCGGATTTTGGCGATTAAACTAGACGATCATCACTCTAATCCCCAAGAGACCCGACGCCTGCCACATTGGAGATTTTCACCCGATTAGTCTGATTCATATCATTCCCAAAATAGAGTCTAAGCTTATGGCTTCTAGACTTTGCCTTCAGATGGAGAATTGGCAAGTGTGAATCAATCTGCTTACATCAAAGGTACATGTATACACGACAATTTCTTGCTGGTAAGGCAAGTGGCCAGGAGCCTGCATAAGAGGAAGGTCAAAGGAGTTTTGCTTAAGATTGATATCGCTCACGCCTTTGATCCAATTTCCCGAGCCTTTCTTTTTGAGGTACTGAGAGACAAGGGATTTTCTGAGCACTGGCTATCTCGTTTGGCAATCTTACTGACTACATCTAGTTCCCGGGTCCTAGTCAATGGAAGCCAGGGGAGGAAATTTATGCATGCTAAGGGTTTACGGCAGGGGGACCCCATCTCTCCCCTGCTTTTTGTTATTGCGATGGACACCCTCTCGGCTCTGGTTACCAAGGCGTAGCATATGGGAGTCATAAGTGCTATGCCTGGAATTACCCTTCTCAAAAGACTGTCGATTTACGCGGATGATGTGATCCTATTTGCAAGACCTGCGATATCTGACTTGCGCTTCGTCTGAGATGCACTGTAGATGTTTGGGACCGCGTCGGGGTTGCAGGTCAATTTCGCTAAATCCTCAGCAATCATGATCCAAGAAGATGAGGCTGACAAAGATAGGGTGGCCAATGCGCTATCATGGAAGATGGACACCTTTCCGTGCAAATATCTGGGCCTGCAACTATCTATTAAGCAACTTACTCGTGCGGAGTGGAAACCTATCGTTGATCAAGTGCTCAATTTCTCGCCAGGATGGCAAAGAGGGATGGTTACAAGACCGGGAAGATTGGTACTGATTAATAGTGTGGTGCGTGCACGACCTCCTCATCACCTGCTGGTAGCTAATGCACCTAAATGGGCCTTGGATCGGGTGGATAAGGGCTGCTGGGCTTTCTTTTGGGCTGGCTCAGAACAAATTCATGGAGGCATATGTCTGGTAGCCTGGCAAAGAGTGTGTCGTCCAAAAAGTTTGGGCGGACTAGGAGTCCTCGATCTCAGCAAGTTTGGCTTAGCTTTGAGACTTCAGTGGGAATGGCTGAAGTGTACTGATGATTCAAAACCGTGGCAAAATCTATCTTTGGTTATGGATAACCAAGTGCAATTGGCATTCCAAAGTTTAGTACATTGGTGTTTGGGAGATGGACAACGTGTACTGTTCTGGAAAGATAGACGGGTCAATGGTTGGACTGCGCGGGAGATAGCACCGCTGGTTCACGCTCAGGTTGCCAAACGAATAGTTAATCGAAGATCGGTCAAAGAGGGTCTTCTTCTACATTGGTGGGCTAATGATGTCAGAGGAGACCTGGCATCTGATGGTCTGCTGCAGCTCGTACGCCTTTGGGAAATCATGATAGCCAAGGAACTCAACCCCACAAGTGTTGACATACCGATCTGGAGATGGAATTGCACTAACACATATACATCGGCTTCCGTGTATGCCATGCTTTGCGAGGGTGGTATTAAATTCGAGCCATCCAAGACGATTTGGAAGTGTTGGGCACCCCTTTACTGTAAATTATTCATGTGGCTAGCGGTGCAATACCGGTTATGGACAACGGATCGTAGACTAAGACATGGACTACAGGAAGAACCCTCCCCTTGCTTCACCTGCGACCAAGAGGAGGACACGGTGGCTCATATTCTCCTCCAATGTGTATGTTCCCGTCAGATTTGGCATAACTGCTTAATGCAAGCCAGAATTGGGTTGGATTTAGTGCCATCGACAGAAAACACTTTACAACACTGGTGGATGTCGGCTAGGAAATGGATGCCTAAGATCAATATGAAGGGTTTTGATTCGTTGACTATGCTACTTTGCTGGCACTTATGGAAGAACCTCAACAACAAGGTGTTTCGTCCTGGTAGTCAACCGATCACAGTAGGCATTTTCACCTAGGACTGCTTTGAGGAGCTCCGTAGATGAATGAGAGCCGGATGTCATGGAGTGAACATCTTTTGTGAGTAATAGGGTGTGTGTAGGAGTGGAGTCTTTTTGGGTTGGTTGATTTGTCTGTGGATCCATCACACCCTCTTTACTTGTCAACATCTTGTACATATTTTTCTGCCTTCTATAAAGCTAAGGTACACGATTGCGTACTCTAAAAAAAGATTTGTAGTCGGGTTGTAACCCTAGCCGCCGGTGGTGAGCTGATGCGAAGCATCTTTCAGTCATCCTCGTGGACTCTACACCAACACATCAAACGCGGACCTATGACAAGAGCTCGAGCACGCACCATCAAAACCAATGTGAACTCACTCCTATACGAGATTGATATGGATATGGATGGAACTTGGATGCGACCTCAGCAAAGTGTGCAAAGTATGTTATGTGTCATTAGGTACGAGGAAGAACTCCGACAAGAGGTTAAGGAGTACCCCCAAGGCCTAAGAGAAGGATCCCAAGACCCAAGAGCTGACCGAAAGTGTCAAGATGAAGAAAAGGAAGCGTGCAGAAATTGCACTGCCGGATAGTCCGGTCCCCACAGCGGACATTCCGGTCGCACAGAAATTGCACTACCGGACAGTCTGGTTGTAGCGCCCAATATGCGATTCTATCCCAATCACGTGACGAACTCATGATTGGGGCGCAACCGCATTTCGAGCGCATAGCGAGGTGGATATCATTACAACATACCATGTAATAAATAGAAGAGAATACAAGATAAAGGCTTACACTCGCCACAAGCTGCAACATGAGTACAATAGTTCATCAATACATAGCAATCATCATACAGAAGAGCAAGATCCGACTATGGACGAAATCAAACGGAAAAAAGAACAACGACATCCACCCTACTAATCCCAGGCTCCCGACCCCGAACCTATCCCTTGATCGAAGAAGAAGGAAAAGAACTCCAAAACAAGCAAGCATCGCTCTCACATCAGATCATTGCATTACCTGTACCTGCACATGTTATTGTAGTAATCAGTGAGCCATGAGGACTCAGCAATCCCATTACCATGGGTATCAAGACTAGCAAGGCTTAATGGGTATGAAATGGATAAGTGGTAAGGTTGCAGCAAGCACTAAGCATTTGTATGGTGGCTAACTTACGAGTACAAGAATAAGAAGAGAAACTACGCATAATGGTCGCAAACTAGTAATGATCAAGAAGTGACCCTGAACTACTTACGAGTCAAACATAACTCCACCGTGTTCTCTTCCCGAACTCACTCGAAAAAAGACAGTCACGGTTACGCACACGGTTGGTGTAATTTATTTTGGATCTGGTGTCAAGTTCTCTACAACCAGATATTATAAATTTCCAATCTGCCACATAACCGCGGGCACGGCTCTCGAAAAGATTAAACCATGCAGGGGTGTCCCAACTTAGTCCATCACAAACTCTCACGATCCGCGAAGGAAAAATCTCAATCTCGAGACAACCCGATCAAACTCGGAATCCTGATGCACTAGACATTTCAACAATGGTAATAAAACCAGCAAGACCTCCCGACGTGCCGACACCCTGATAGGAGCAGCACGTATCTCATCTCAGGCCACGATCGTATGGGAAAGCCTATGAGTAAAACTAGACCTCGAGTTGCCCCACGGTGGCCTCGTAGTCTCCCCATTTTGGACCAACACTCATGAGGAGCACTGGGCTGGGCTGTTGATTAATAGTCTTCGGGTGCTAGCTGGTCCCTATGCAAGTTTTAGTTGTTATTAGGCAAATGGTAAAACCAAAGTTGGGCCTTGTTGGAAGAGTTTTATTCAAAGCGAACTGTCAGGGGGGGGCATAAACCCCGACCGTGTCAACATTGGAAGTGTTGATGGTCCCGGAATGGCCAATGATGACAAAGGAGAGACGTGGCAACTATGGACGGATGCAAGTTTTATGAAAACATGTGGATGCAATGCTCATGATGACATGATGAATGCAACAAGCAAATAGAACACACGACAACAACAAAATAACTGGAAGGCGTCTGGAGTGTCGGTCTTGAGTCGTTACTCCGGTCCCCACAGCGGACAGTCCGGTGGCACACGAAAATGCATTTGGACTCACCGGACCGTCCGGTCCTTCCCATCGGACTGTCCGGTCGCACTTGCCCAAGCACCCAACTACTCCTGACCTCATCAAACTGTCCGATCGGCCGCACTGGACTGTCCGACCCGCCCAATTTCGCTACGAATTGGGATAAAAAGCCCATGTAACCACTGAGGCCCATACTCTTTCGCCCCTAGACTATATATTCTGTGCATATCTCAGTCTTTAGGGTTAGCAAAGTATATGTGAGACATTGATAGAGCTTTGCTCCTTCTACCACTCCTCTTGGAGATCTTGACCTTCTAGGGGAAGATCCCAAGTGGATATCAAGACCTCCTCTTGGAGAAGACCATCATCAAGACCTCACCTCCTTAGGAGTGGGAAGAACCTTACCTTTGTGCTTGTTTTCTTGGATTGTTCTTGTATTCTTGTGGATCTCAACTATGCTATTCTGGTGGACGTGTGATTGAGTTTTTGATGTAGGGTGGCACCCTAGATGCTTGATCTTTCACAAAATGGAGGGTATCCTACGAAGAACACAAAGAACACGAGGGAAAACAAGTGGAAACACGAGGGGAAACACGAGAGGAAATCACTCAAACAACAAGATTCAATTACACATGTGCTAGATCCTCGAAATACAAAAAAATACACGATCCACGATCAACAAAGGACGATACATAGGGTAACTAGTTCACCTCCGTGAGGAGGTCTTGAGGGGGTCTTCCCGTGAGGGGTCTTGAATCCGCTTGGGGGATCTTCTCTGAAGAGGCCGCGGACTCCAATGGAGAAGTAACCAAGTGGATGAGCAAAGCTCTATCTCTCAAATGAGCTATCACATTGCTAACCCTAGAAAGAGGGAGGAGGAGGAGTATATATAGTCTAGTGTCACGAAAGGGTAAGTGGGCTTCGGCCCAACACACGGTCGGCGCACACGCGTTGGACGTCCGACCATCATCGGTCGTCCGGAGGCTCGCGTCGGATCGGATGTCCGGACATGGTCGGTCGTCCTATGTTTTGGCTCTGTTGGGGCTTGGTCGGTCATCCGGTCGGGGTCGGATGTCCGAGGCGTCGGTCGTCCGGAGGCTTCCATACTTCCGACATTTGGATAGTGGTGTCGGCCGTCCGGGACCTGTAGTGCGTCGGACGTCCGGTCGGCGTCGGTGGTCCGGTCTCTGGAGCGTCTTCTGGCTGGGACTTGGTCGGCTGGTTGATGCTCCAGGCGTCGGGCGTTCGACAATCTTCGGTCGTCCAAAGGCTGGAGGTTTCCCAGCAGCACTTCTTCTTGTTCCTTGTACTTGGTGTCCTCGCCATCTCGTCCATTGGGTGTAGCTGCTCCATGGCCTTCCTCCAAGTACCTGATCATGCATTGGGTTTCCGCTTGAGGTAGTAGCCATGTCTCATATGTAGAAAGTGGTAATTCGTAGAGGAGCGAGTTCACCTTATCTTCGATAGCCTTTGCTGAAGCTCTTGTCATTTGTCCAAGTGGTGTCATGAGAGACGTAGGTAGGTCCATGGGGATGACCTTGGGATGCTCCGTATCAGTTTTGTTTGAGTAAATTTTCTGTTTGTGTTCGTGTGTTCATCCCTTTCCCCCCTCCAAGTGTGAAAATAACTTCACTTAGGGTTCCACCCTACAACAGAGCTGTACATACTTTCCCCTTTCTTAAGCTAAAAATTCTAGAACTCGGTGCATAATTTCTCTCTGAATGTTTGAATATGAGTAATGCTAGACGCATAGAGGGAAGGATTACAGGACTCACGGACTAACAAACATGGGAGACTCGGATTAGAGAAGAGGGGAGGATGGGCCCCACCCTAGCTGAAAATCACGAGGGAGAGAGATTAGTTAGAGAAAAAAATTCATAAAGCCCTGTAATAATCCATGCGTCTAGGATTATCGGT
Organism: Triticum aestivum; assembly: GCF_018294505.1. Lineage (NCBI taxonomy): Eukaryota > Viridiplantae > Streptophyta > Magnoliopsida > Poales > Poaceae > Triticum > Triticum aestivum. The sequence continues at coordinate 372,786,775 of NC_057803.1, read as the reverse complement.
TTGAATACAAGTGCTCACTTCAATTGTTGGTAGCTATGTTGTCGGGGTGGGTGAGATGTGAGTGATTCATTAATGCAAACCACAGATGGAGTAGTGGGCTGTAGGCGATGTTGTAGTTGTAGTTGTACTATAACATCGACAGTGGTCTGGGTTCTATACCTCCCTCCTTCTTTCTATAAAATATGATACACTCGTGATTGTTCAGGTGCAGTTAGTCCTTTAGCCTGGTTGCCAGAGAACAATTCTTTAGTAGTAAAATTCTAGCCCCTGATTTCTGATCGTGCATCACCGGCGGCGGGTGAAGGTGGCGGTTCAAGTGGCAGTAGACCGAGGAGTAGCGGGAGGAACATCAGCAACTGTCCCAACCCAACCATGTTGTCTCTCTAACAAGGTACTCTATCTATGGCCGAGATCATGATTAGAGTAACGGAATCAGGTGACACGATGATCTACAACTAGATTCCCTTATGTAGGTGTCAAAACTGGCGGACCTCAAGGTAGGGGGTCCCGAGCTGTGGATCTAGGTTCGATGGGTAACAAGGGACGACGAACATAGTTTTACCCAGGATCGAGCCCTCTCGAAGAGGTAAAACCCTACGTCCTGCTTGATTGTATTGATTGTATATCGTGATTTACAGAGTTGATCTACCTCGAGATCAGCATGAGCTCCTAGGCTATGGGGGATAATGATAGCTCTCCCCTAGTGACTACAGCCCTCGGCTTATATAGTCACCAATAGGGTTAGGCTTACCAAAGATAGATTACAATATGGAATAAAAGAGATCTTCCGCTTCCTTGACTTGGAGGGCACACCACGACTTCAGAGATCTCCTATCATAGTATGGCACCACCAGTTCGGCCCATATACAATGGGCCGTCGCCCTGAGGACCCCTTAGTCCATGACTCCCTCAGTAGCCCCCGAACATGCCTCCAACGTCAAGACTTGTATCCAGTATCCATCCGACCAATATTCGGTTTGCGGGGTGAGTTCCTCAGCTAGTCTCCTCCTTGTTCGGTACCAAGCGATGTTCGGAATCTGACACGACTATTTTACTTAACACCGAAGGTAATAATAAAAATACCACTCAAGTGTAAATTGTGCTTTTATCTAACAACTTTTTCCCCTTCAAAGAAGAGTCGCTTCTGGCCATAACGCCAAGCAGTTATTGTTGTGTGGCTCAAGGCTGACGCCACGCTTGACACGTCCCCTCAAGGTGGAGATCGTGTCCCGCTTCTCAGGGGATATGGCTAATGATTTCAATTCCCATCCCCTCTCATAACATCACAAAGATATCGGGAAGTGGAGAGGCCAACAACATGAAAAAATGGATCTCTTGCCTGCCTCCGGTCTATAAAGAGAGGCTGCTACAGTCTGCATCCCACGCCTTCACCTTCCTTCCACAGTCACTGTCCTTCAAAGCTCCAGTGCCCTTTCTCTTTGCTTCCATAGCCAATCCCACCTCTGCTCCTTCGACCATGGCCAGATCTGGTACTAATGGGAAGTGGTAGGCCTCCGAAGTCACCAACGAAGATATTCTGAAGCTGAAGGAGGCCGGCTACTTGCCGGCCAACATCGCCCATCGAGCCCCCGAAGAGGGCCAAGTCATCCCTACGCCCGAGCCGGGTAAGAGGGTAGTTTTTCTTCCCCTTTTCCTTAGGGGGCTACGATTTTTCCTGCACCCTTTTTATGCGGGGCTAATGTTCTACTATGGGCTGGATTTCCACGACCTAGCCCCCAATTCCCGCCTTCACATTTCGACCTTCATCGTCGACTGTGAAGCACTCCTTCGAGTCCAGCCGCACTTCAGCTTATGGCTGAAGGGGTTAAATGTGAAGCCCAAGGTGGTCATGGGTGAGCACACAGACTGCAGAGGGGCCATGATCAGCAAGCTGACATGGGTCCAGTGGCCTGACGGCCACTTGTTGACACCGTCAGGATGTGGCAGAAGGAGTGGTTCTACATCATCGAGCTGAGGGAGGCCGCATGGGGAGCGGCCCCCGCATTCCGGTCCGGACCCCCACCAGACTGGCCTCCTGGACCAACAAGGGTCCGGACTGGGGTCATGTTGTCGACACCAAAGCGCTGCAGAAGCACGTCGACAACGTAATAGAGACCGGCGCGAAGCTAGTCGACGTATTCCAGATCACACTCCACCATGGGCTCCTCCCTTGCCTGGAGAGGGCCAAGCTTATGTGGGAGCATGAGCCCGAGGATCCGCCCACTGTGCGACACCTCTTCGGCACAACTCTTGACAAGATCTGGGGCCAACTATTCCAGCCCTAGAAGGAGTGGCCGACCGAGGGTAAGGACATCGGTCTCGACGCTGCAAATCCCCCAAAGGAGGCGAGCGACACGTCTTTTCAGAGAGTATTCGGATACCCACATCATGTGGGATTCAGTCTAATCTAGTTGTGTGGATTTCGCAGGGCTGGCTCACTGTAGGATCAGAAGTATGTCTAGAGGGGGGGGGGGTGATTAGACTACTTCACCAAATAAAAATCTAGCCTTTTCCCAATTTTAGTTCTTGTCAGATTTTAGCAACTTTGGACAAGTCAAGCAATCTTAACACAATTCAAGCAAGCATGCAAAGAGTATATGAGCAGCAGAAAGTAAAGCATGCAACTTGCAAGAATGTAAAGGAAAGGGTTTGGAGGATTCAAATGGAGACACGGATGTTTTTGTTGTGGTTCCAATAGGTGGTGCTATCGTACATCCACGTTGATGGAGACTTCAACCAACGAAGGGTAATGGTAGCGCGAGTCCACGGAGGGCTCCACCCACGAAGGGTCCACGAAGAAGAAACCTTGTCTATCCCACCATGGCCATTGCCCACGAAGGACTTGCCTCACTAGCGGTAGATCCTCACGAAGTAGGCGATCTCCTTGACCTTACAAACTCCTTGGTTCAACTCCAAAATCTTGTCGGAGGCTCCCAAGTGACACCTAGCTAATCTAGGAGACACCACTCTCCAAGAAGTAACAAATGGTGTGTTGATGATGAACTCCTTGCTCTTGTGCTTCAAATGATAGTCTCCACAACACTCAACTCTCTCTCACAGGGTTTGGATTTGGTGGAAAGAAGAGTGGAAAGCAACTTGGGGAAGTCTAGAGATCAAGATTCATATGGTAGGAATGGAATATCTTGGTCTCAACACAAGTGTAGGTGGTTCTCTCTCAGAAAAAGTAAGTTGGAAGTGTAGGTTCGTTCTGATGGCTCTCTCTATGAATGAAGAGGTGATGGAGGGGTATATATAGCCTCCACACAAAATCTAACCATTACACATAACTTCCCAAACTCAGTGGGACCGAATGGTTAAACTCGGTCGGACCGATTCAGCAAAGCTAGTGACCGTTAGGGTTTTCGGTGGGACCGACATGCAACTCGGTAGGACCGATATGATTAGGGTTAGGGCATAACGTAATCTCGGTGAGACCGATTACACAAACTCGGTGAGACCGATTTTGGTAATAAGCTAACTAGAGAGTTGGTCAGGTAAACTCGGTGGGACCGATCGCTCATTTTGGTGAGACCAAAATGTTACGAAGGGAAATCAGAGAGTTTACATTGCAATCTCGGTGGGACCGATTGCTCATCTCGGTGAGACCGAAATGTTACGAAGGGAAACAGAGAGATTACAACCCCATCTCGGTGAGACCGAGATCCCTATCGGTGAGACCGATTTGCCTAGGGTTTGTGGCAGTGGCTATGACATTTGAAACTCGGTGGCGCCGCATAGGAAGAATCGGTGTTGCCGAGTTTGCATTTTGGTTTAGGTCATATGTGGATGTGAGAAAGTAGTTGAGGGTTTTGGAGCATATCACTAAGTATTTTGAGCAAGTACCTCATTAAGCAACACCTCATCCCTCCTTGATAGTATTGGCTTTTCCTATAGACTCAATGTGATCTCGGATCACTAAAATGGAAAATGTAGAGTCTTGAGCTTTGAGCTTGAGCCAATCCTTTGTCCCTAGCATTTTGAGGGGGTGCAATTTTCTCATCCATGCCATGCCAATCATTGAGCTTTCCTGAGATATTAATCTTGAAATAGCATTCTCTCAATGAGCTATATGTTGTTAGGAATTACCAAAACCACCTATGGATATTTGCACTTTCAATATCCCCTTTTTGGCAATTGATGACAACATATAGATCAAAGGTTCGACAAATGATAATAAGAGTGATAAACATTGTCGCTTTGAGAAGTATGTGAAAAGCAAGAGCCCCCCCCTAAATTTGTGCATAGTTTAAGATTTGCTTTGGACTGCAAATGCACAAAGAGTTAGGATCATTGGTTACTCTTCCATGTCACATACATCTTGGTGGAGCGCTCAAAATGATAATAATTAAAATACATGCACTCATCACCAAGCAAAGTGAATGATACACATGATCATCACATGATCATCTAAGCAAGCACAAAGTATAAAGTATCTCAACCAAGCAAATAATAAAGTTCAACCACCAAGGAGAAATACAAGAGAGAACAAAAGCAACACTCTCTCTCGAAGCCTATGATCTATACATACTCTCCCCCTTTGGCAACAAGTTACCAAAAAGTTCATAAAAATGCATAGTGCTAAATCAACTCTTAGCATTGGTCTTCAGGTGGTGGTGTAGACAGAACTCCAAGGACGAAGGCGTCAGTTGATGTAGATGGAGTTAGTGGAGTAGGTGCTGGAGCTGGTGGCACTTAAGTTGTAGCTGGTGCAGATGAAGTTGCTCTGGTGTCTGTGATAGGCACTGTAGTAGACCTCTGACCTCTGGGCCCTCTAGCAAAAGCATCAGTGGTTGTCTTGCCCTTCTTCTCCTTCACTTCATCCTGAAGTTTCTCAACGACTGACTGGATCTCAGTGACCTTCACATCTAAGTCATAGAACTTCTGCTCCACGATCCTCTCCAAGCTCTCCTGGTTTTGAGTCAGGGTAGCCAATCCCTTCTCAATCCTCAGAGTGGAGGCAATCAAGTAGCTAAGCTGATCTTGCTTGCTCTTTAGAAGATATTGAGATGTGGTTGGCATCTTTGCAGCCTTTTCAGCCCTTGCCTTCTCCTTCTTGGCTTGTGCGTGCACAGAAGATGGTTCATTTTCATCCATCACCATAGTGTCGTCCTCAAAGTTTGGGTAGATGGGCAGGTGCTCCTTGTCCAGCAGATATGTGCCAGTGCCCATCTTGGAGTTGATCAGCTCCTAGATTTGTGGGGCATACCCACAACTCCTCTTCTAATCTGCAGCTGTCTTCTTTATGGTTTCCACAATTAGGCTCATGACCTTGAACTTCTGTGGAACATAAAAAATGTGTAGCAAGTTGATAGAGTGACCTCTGATCATCTTGTGATCACCTGACTTTGGCAAAAGAGTGTTCCTGAGGATCCAGTTGATTGTTGGCAAGCCTGACAGAAGGTAATGTACTGATCCAAACTTGTGTGTCTCAAGAGCAGCATATGGGATCTCTTTGTACATGTGTGCCATGGTGTTGTGATCCTTCTTCTTCTTGGCATAGACATCCAAGTCATCTTCTTGTTCTTCTGGGGCATTGATCAACTGAGCCCATTCTGCAACTGTTGACTGGTACCTACTGCCTTCAGACATCCAGACAATCCTTCCATCTGGGTAGAAGTGAGTTGTGGAGTAGAACTGCATGATGAGCTCATCATTCCACTTTGTGAGCTTTTGAGCCACAAACTCATTGACTCCACACGCCTTGAAGCTATCATATACACTAGGGAAGTGATCCTCATTTTCCTCAATGAATTTCCAATCAATCCATCTCATGTCACACACTATGGGTTTCTTGTCAAGTAGGATAGTCTCATAGAAGTCCTGCAGTTCCTTGGTATGCAACCTGTAGTCCACAACAGTTCTTCTGGTGGCATATGGATCTGACTCTCTCCATAGCCTCAATCCTGAATCCTTCCTTATCTTCATGTTCTCAGCTACTTGATGAGCATCATTGTGATCTGGAATTTTTGGCTTCAACTTCCTCAAGACATGTGACTCATCATCTTCTTCTTCCATTGCAGCTTCACACACTAGGGCCTTGTTCTTCTCCTCGGCAGGGATATTCCTGGTGCTCCTCTTTGGTTTTGGCTTTGGAGCTGGAGCAACAGTCTTAGGGTTAGATGGAACAGCCCCTACCCTTATAGCATCTCCCACAAGCTTTTGAGCTTTGGGTGCTGGTGCTGCATCCTCTTCCTCTTCCTCTTCTTCAGAGTCTTTCATTATTGAAGATCTCCCAAGCACTCTGGTAGCAGTCTTCTTGACCCTCTCTTTCCTTTTCTTTTCTGCCACAACCTGCTCTTTGGGTGCAGATCCCAAAGTCTCTTGAGTGGATGTTCTGGCTTTTGACATGGGAGCTCTCTTGGCAGGAACCTTTTGCTTCATCCCTGGCTTAGTGGCAGCAACTGTGCCATATTCCTTTTTCAGGACTTTCCTCTTTGAGGCAGCCTCTTCCTCAGCAGCCACATAGTCCTCATCCTCTGAATCTGAGGTTTTCTTCTTTCTGGTCCTGGTGGCTGCCTTAGGCAAGTTACTGGGTGTGCTCCTGCTTCCATCATTTGAGCTACTGGAGGGACTAGTGCCCTCACTCATCTGAACCCGCTCCTCAGATTTGTTCTGACTGTCACTCTGATCTGACATGATGCTAACACTGACAGCAGACCCTGTGAATAGATTATAGATGAGGTAGAGTGGATGAGCATCACAAAGTGCAGAGGTTTTTGCAAAAGAATGAATCAAAAACTTAGTTTTAGTTTTCCACAGAGAGCATTTCAGATGTACCGATCTTAAATCTCGGTGATACCAAAGCAGCTGTTGGAACCTAAACTAGTGAACTCGGTCAGACCGAGTCACAGTTTGGTGGCACCGAGACTGCTAGGGTTTCACAAAGACTCAAACTCGGTCACACCGATTTGCAATTCTCGGTCAGACCGAGAATCACATGTGCAATGGCCTGAGCCAAATCAGTGGAACCGGTTTCAACAACTCGGTCGGTCCGAGATGGTTTCGGCGGAAACCTAACCCTAAATTTTCAATCCTCTTCTAAACTACGAAGTGTTTTCATTGGATAGAGTGATCTCAATCGTGGCAAGATACATGGCAAAACAATGTGCTGGGGGAATCGAAGTGAGAACAGTACAAAGATCAAGTCCATACCCTAGTTCGGCGATGGACTCGCTATGGCGGCAACGGTGGAGACGATCCCGTTGACGGCGGCGGAGACCAGCGACTGGAGGTGGCTGGCGACAAGGAGGACGATCCGGAGACCCAGGGAGGCAGAGCAGGCTGAGCGCGGGCGAAGAGGTTCGGAAAGTTTTCCAAATTTTGGCCCGTGGGTATATATAGCCTGACCCTGTCTGTGTGACCGAGTGGAATAACTTGGTGGCACCGAGATGCATAACTGCAAGCAGTTACTGCAACTCGGTGTGACCGAAAAGTTCAAATCGGTTGCACCGAGATTAAAACCTAGATCGACTTAGTGATCTCAGTATGACCGAAATGGATGAATCGGTCAGACCGAAACACACAAAGAAGTTTTGGAAGTTTAAGTCTATGACAAATCGGGGACTCCGAGTGCTCCTCACACATAGTGGTTCGAATCTGACTTGATCAAACTTTGTGATGCATCATCAATAGAGTTTGAGACGAGAAGAGCATAGATAGCTAGAGAAGGTTCTTAGGCATTCTTGTCCATCCACTTGGAAAGAGAAAAAGAAACCAACCAATCAAAACAACAAGTGGATGTCCTCGAATGAGTAAATTATGCAACCAACATGCTCACACAATAAAATGACAAATGAAATATGTGGCAAACTATGCACAAACAATTCTAGCATCTATCAAGCAATTGTCGTTGACTAGGTCATCTATATATGAGTATATTGACTTAGGAGTCAAATGAGAACATTTGATCATAGGTCATACTCATCGTTTAAGCACAAGTGGGGTTACCACTTTTACATAAAGCATTGTTGTGTTCACACCATTAGAGTTGCTTTAGCTCAATTCTTAGAGTAAAGCTCCCCCTAGATGTGAGATCCCCCCTAAGAGGGATGAACTAACCTTGGGTTTTGTCGATGATGACTTCATGTAGGTGTTAAAGATGTGGATGCTCTAAGTTGATGTAGATTATTCGGAGCTATCCTTTGGAGTGAGTTGCACTTTCAATACCTAGACGGGTTAGTCCCACAAGGAACAAACAAGGATATCCATAGACATAGAGTGATGCACACACGAGATGATGTCTATGAGAGCATTAGGTTGCCTTGTCCCTTGTCTTACCAACAAGAGGGTTTGTGACTCCTTGAACTAGTGCAAGATGTGGAAGTTGATTGCACTTGTTCTTGCCAAAATGATAAGAGTGAAGTATGTTGGTAGAGTCACCCTCAAGAACTCTCTAGTTCTTCTTCTTCGGGATCCACACCATCTTGATGGGGATCCTTGGAGTTGTAGTTGTACTTGATGAAGTGGAACTTGATGTAGTCGTGGGAACCCACTTGACCAAGGCCTTAGGAGCTTCTTCAAATGCATCAATTTCCTCTTGAAGCTTGTCCTTGCCTTTTTCCTTGTGGTCTTGTGGTGGAAGATCATCTTGAGCTTGTGTCCCTTTGAAAGAAGTAGGATCACACTTCTCTTGTTGAGGAACAAACTTCGTCTTGGGGTATTGATCTTCTTCCCACTCAACTCCATTGGCATTGAACTTTCGTTCAAAACCAATACCTTGATTATTCCAGTGCCTTCCTTGCTTGCGTACAATTTCCTAGAATTGCTTACTCCTGGCAAGGCTCTTATAAACACCATTCTCTATGATTCCCTTCAATAAGCTATTTTCTTGCTCGAGTGTAACTTGGCTAAGAGAATCATTAGTGGAATCAAGAGAACTACTAGAAGCAACAATATTGGATTTAGCATGATTATTGTTACTACTAGAGGAAGAATCCTTCTTGTTCTTGTTAGTAGACTTGACTTGAGGCATGTAAGTGGATAAGAGTAAACGCTTGGCAATGTAAGAAGAACTTTTCTTGCGAAGATCATCATTGACTGCCTTTAAGAACTCATGCTCTTGCTCAAGATTGAGCTTCTCAAAACGTAATTTCTCATGAGTCCTTAAAAGTTCTCGATGATCTCCTAAGATAGGTTCATGAGCTAACTTAAGAGTGTTTTGTTCTTTAGTTAGAGACTCAATCATCTCCTTATCATTGTCATTCGTTTCATCTTGATTATCATGATTAATTGACGTTTCATCATAGTATTCATCACTAGAGTTGTCAACAAGTAAATCATCATAACCTAAGAAGTCATCTTCATCACTATTGAAATCAACATACTCGGGGTGTGATACCTTTGGACCTTTAGCCATGAAGCATCTTCCAATTCCTTCATTTGGTGAATCAAATATGTCGTAGGATTTGGTTGACACAAGTGCTAGACCGGCAACACCTTCATCTTGAGTATATTCAGAGTCGGAGTGATAGCTTCTCTCGGAGTGATTGTCGGAGTCGGAGCCGGATACCCATTCACCAACATGAGCTTGATGTCTTCGTTTTCTGTAGCTCCTTGATGACTTGTCCTTCCTTTCCGAATCCTTGCTTCTCTGGGATGTTCTTCGTCCATAACGATCATCTCTACTCCTTCTCTCTCTTGATGATGATTCTTCTCTTCTACTTCTTCTTTTTGGAGAATCTTCTCTTCTCTTGTAGGGTGCCGTACACTCATTGGAATAGTGTCCGGGTCTTCCACAATTGTAGCAGTTTCGCTGTCGACTAGAAGATCTTTTATCATTGTAGGACCTTGACTTGGAACTTCTCTCTTTGCTTCTACTCTTGTAGAACTTGTTGAAGTTCTTCACCATTAGACTCAATTCTTCATTGAAGGCTTGTTTCTCACTTGATGATGTGGGAGCTTCACATGAGGCTTTGTAAGAACCACTTGACTTGTTATGGAGCTCCTCCTTATCCTTGAGTGACATCTCATGAGCAACAATTCTTCCAATGACTTCCGTTGGCTTGAGATCTTTGTAATTTGGCATCATTTGGATCAATGTGCATACGGTATCATATTTTCCATCCAAGGCTCTTAGGATCTTCTTGATGATGAATTTGTCTATCATCTCTTCACTTCCTAAGCCGGCAATCTCATTTGTCATAAGAGCAAGCTTAGAGTACATTTTAGTGACACCATCACCATCCTTCATTTTGAACTTGTCAAGTTGACTTTGAAGCACATCCAACTTGGATTCCTTGACGGAGTCGGTACCTTCGTGCATATCAATCAAAGTATCCCAAATTTCCTTTGCATTCTCAAGACGGCTGATTTTGTTGAATTCTTCGGGGCACAATCCGTTTAAGAGGATATCACAAGCTTGAGCATTGTATTGTAGCATCTTCAATTCTTACACGGTAGCTTCACTGTTTGGTTCTCTCCCATCAAATAATTCACCTCGCAAGCCAATACACACAATGGCCCAAACGGCGGGGTTATGTCCAAGAATATGCATTTTCATCTTATGTTTCCAACTAGCAAAATTAGTGCCATCAAAGTAAGGACCTCTACGGTGGTAATTTCCCTCGCTAGATGCCATACTCTCCTAGGTTGTGAAACCAAGGCTATGACCACCAAAAGCTATGGAAATCAAAGCAAATGGAGAACAAAGCTCTGATACCACTTGTAGGATCGAAAGTATGTCTAGAGGGGGGTGATTAGACTACTTGACCAAATAAAAATCTAGCCTTTTCCCAATTTTAGTTCTTGGCAGATTTTAGCAACTTTGGACAAGTCAAGCAATCTTAACACAATTCAAGCAAGCATGTAAAGAGTATATGAGCAGCGGAAAGTAAAGCATGCAACTTGCAAGAATGTAAAGGGAAGGATTTGGAGGATTCAAACGCAACTGGAGACACGAATGTTTTTGTCGTGGTTCTGATAGGTGGTGCTATCGTACATCCACGTTGATGGAGACTTCAACCCACGAAGGGTAACGGTTGCGCGAGTCCACGGAGGGCTCCACCCACGAAGGGTCCACAAAGAAGCAACCTTGTCTATCCCACCATGGCCATCGCCCACGAAGGACTTGCCTCACTAGCGGTAGATCTTCACAAAGTAGGCGATCTCCTTGCCCTTACAAACTCGTTGGTTCAACTCCACAATCTTGTCGGAGGCTCCCAAGTGACACCTAGCCAATCTAGGAGACACCACTCTCCAAGAAGTAACAAATGGTGTGTTGATGATGAACTCCTTGCTCTTGTGCTTCAAATGATAGTCTCCCCAACACTCAACTCTCTCTCACAGGATTTGGATTTGGTGGAAAGAAGATTTGAGTGGAAAGAAACTTGGGGAAGGCTAGAGATCAAGATTCATATGGTAGGAATGGAATATCTTGGTCTCAACACAAGTGTAGGTGGTTCTCTCTCAGAAAAAGTAAGTTGGAAGTGTAGGTTCGTTCTGATGGCTCCCTCTACGAATGAAGAGGTGATGGAAGGGTATATATAGCCTCCACACAAAATCTAACCATTACACATAACTTCCCAAACTCGGTGGGATCGAATGGTTAAACTTGGTCACACCGATTCAGCAAAGCTAGTGACCGTTAGGGTTTTCGGTGGGACCGACATGCAACTCGGTAGGACCGATATGATTAGGGTTAGGGCATAATGTAATCTCAGTGAGACCTATTACACAAACTCGGTGAGACCGATTTTGGTAATAAGAAAACCAGAGAGTTGGTCAGGTAAACTCGGTGGGACCGATCGCTCATTTCCGTGAGACTGAAACGTTACGAAGGGAAAACAGAGAGTTTACATTGCAATTTCATTGGGACCGATCGCTCATCTCGGTGAGACCGAAATGTTACGAAGGGAAACAGAGAGATTACAACCCCATCTCTATGAGACCGAGATCCCTATCGGTGAGACCGATTTGGCTAGGGTTTGTGATAGTGGCTATGACATTTGAAAGTCGATGGCGCCAGATAGGAAGAATCAGTGGGGCCGAGTTTGACTTTTGGTTTAGGTCATATGTGGATGTGAGAAAGTAGTTGAGGGATTTGGAGCATATCACTAAGCATTTTGAGCAAGAACCTCATTAAGCAACACCTCATCCCTCCTTGATAGTATTAGCTTTTCCTATAGACTCAATGTGATCTTGGATCACTAAAATGGAAAATGTAGAGTCTTGAGCTTTGAGCTTGAGCCAATCCTTTTCCTTAGCATTTTGAGGGGTCCACTTTTCTCATCCATGCCATGCCAATCATTGTGCTTTCTTGAGATATTAATCTTGAAATAGCATTATCTCAATGAGCTATATGTTGTTAGGAATTTCCAAAACCACCTAGGGATAGTTGCACTTTCACTCGCCAAGGCCAAAAAGATGAGTGGTCCAACGCCGCTGTCAGAGGGGCCCCGTTCAGAGCAGCTGGAGAAGATGCTGGTCGTGGTGCCCTAAAAGGCGCCTGAGGGAGTCCTGGACTAAGGGGTCCTCGGGCATCCGACCTATGGGATATGGGCCAGACTGATGGGTTGTGAAGATATGAAGACCGAAGACTCTACCCGTGTCCAGATGGGACTCTCCTTGGCGTGGGAGGAATGCTTGGCGACTAAATATTCTTTCTCTGTAACCGACCTTGTGTAACCCTAGATCCCTCCTGTGCTTATATAAACCAGAGGGCTAGGTCCATAGATCCCCCCTCGAATAATCATAGCCAGACTAGACTTTTAGGGTTTAGTCATTACGATCTCGTGGTAGATCAACTCTTGTAATACTCATATTCATCAAGATCAATCAAGTAGGACGTAGGGTATTACCTCCATAGAGAGGGCCCGAACCTGGGTAAAACATTGTGTCCCCCGTCTCCTGTTACCATCGATCCCAAACGCATAGTTTGAGACCCCCTACCCGAGATCCGATGGTTTTGACACCGACATTGGTGCTTTCATTGAGAGTTCCACCGTGACATCGACAACAGGATCGATGGCTCGCCTTGTTCTCAAGGACAATATCACCGCCAAAGGAGCACTAGCCCGGGCCAAACCCTCCGGCTGGGCGGCTTTACCATGACTGCCCGTTCGGTTGTTGAGCCGACGATGACCTCTTGGGTCATCGAAAATCCCCTTCGTATTGACTCCGAACACTCCAAGCAGATGGATCCAGTGGAGCTTTCGTCTTTGAACGAGCTCCTAGATCGCATCGCCGCCCTGGGGGTCACCATAGACTACGATCGAATTGGGCTTAAACCTGGTCAAAGAGAAATCAAATATCCACCGATCACCCACCAGATAGCGATAGTCGAGGAGCGAGATGACAACTCTTCATCCATACTAAGGACGGACTATGTCCGGATCTCCGGCTTCGAAGAGCCAGACACCCACCTGTGAGAAGATGCATCCTACCCTTCGAACATAGAATCAGACGACGGGCCTAAGAAATCAGTGGATATCCCGGAGCCCGATCTGTTAAGTCCGGAAGTCCTCCAGACTCCGGATCCAAAATTGGGTCAGGGTTCAGATTTAAAACCACCCACCGACCCAAATATAAGCGCTCTCATGAGCATACAACAGCAGTCTCAGGAAACAGTCCCCCACTTTTGGGCCAGATTCCTTCTTATCAAAGACAAGATTAAAGATTACCACGACGAGGAAGCGATCTCAGTGTTCCGCAACAATTGCATGGACGAAGGAATCCTCAACGCCATCAACCGCCGTCGCATAATACAGTTCGATGACTTGGCAACTATCGTACAGAAGTACAACACAATGAAAAGCGCCTGGAAAACTCAGGTAGCCCATTGGGAACCATCGGTCCCCACTCAATCCCTCATTCAGGCGAAAAGGGCGTGCCCTTGTAACATGCCCAGTCCAATAGTAAAGAAATATAAGTCCAGTACGAGGCGCGGAACCGTTCTGGAAGGATGGCTCGATGGGCCATGCAAAATACACGCAACACCGGATAACATACCAACAGATAGCCATAGAGCATGTTGGATACTTCGGCAAGTGGCCAGGAGCAGCGAGGATATCCTCACCAAGAATACCCTAGAACAACACTCCCCAGAAGACGACGACCCCAAAGTACTAACGGTCTTTGAGACATTCGCCTCAAACAAGGGCACTCCACGAACTCGCCGAAGTCTGTCAAATAGCAGCAATAAACCCTTGGAACGACACGGCTATAACTTTCAATGCCGGCGACGAACCAAAATACAGGACAGTCCGAGCACCACCCGCCTTGGTCCTCAGTCCAATCATGGACGGCTTTCGGCTCACCAAGGTTCTCATGGACAGCGGCATCAGATTAAACCTCATCTACGAAGATACACTCCGCAAAATGGAAATAGATAGGAGCCGCATCGAGCAAAGTAGCACAACCTTCCGAGGAATCATTTCCAGTTGGGAGGCACGGTGTGCGGGAAAAATAACACTCGATGTGGTATTCGGCACGCCCAAGAATTACCGGTTAGAAGAAATAACCTTCCAAGTGCCCCCCTTCAACAGCGGATATCACGCCCTCTTGGGGCGAGAGGCATTTACACGCTTCCAAGCCGTACCTCATTACGGGTACATGAAGCTTAAGATGCCCGGGCCGAACGACGTACTCACTCTCGCCAGTGATCCGGACAGAGCACTTCGTGCCGAAAATAAAACCTTCATCCCTGGCCCTTGAGGCATTATCTGAAGCCCTCACGGCCAAAGAATTAACCGCACTACACTCCACGGCAGACAGAGACGATGTAATCTTATACAAACGCCCCAAATCCACCTCCTTCAAGCCAGGGGAAGAAATAGTCAAATTCCAGGTCCATCGAACGGACCCCAAGAAGACAACATCTATTGGGGCACAACTAGACCCAACGATCGACGCCGCGCTACGGGATTTTCTTCGTGAAAATTGGGATATATTCACCTGGCACCCCTCTGACATGCCAAGAATCCCACGCGAGCTAGCCGAACATAGCCTCAACATATTAAAGGGATACAGACCGGTCAAACAAACACCGCGGCGCTTTTCCGAACCCAAACGCCAAGCCATGGGACAGGAGCTAGCCAAGCTAATCGAGGTCGGATTCATTAGACAAATAAAACATTCGGACTAGCTGGCAAACCTGGTGATGGTACCCAAGAAGGATAAATCCTGGCACCTGTGCGTTGATTTTAAAGACCTCAATAAGGCTTGCCCTAAGGATCCCTTCCCCCTCCGTTGCATCAATCAAATCATTGATGCTACCGCATGACACGACTCACTGTGTTTCCTCGACGCATATTCCGGATACCATCAAATTAAAATGAAGGAGTCCGATCAAGATGCAACATCATTCATCACCCCATATGGGCCATTCTACTTCAACATCATGCCCTTTGGTCTCAAGAACGCCAGCGCCACCTACCAACGCATGATCCAAACATGCCTGGAGAAAAAAATCGGAAGGACAGTTGAAGCCTATGTGGACGACATCGTAATCAAGACAAGGCACGTCGAAACACTAATAGACGACCTACGTCTCACATTTGACAACCTTCGCGCATATGACATTAAGCTCAATCTGGAAAAGTGTATTTTTGGCGTCCCCGCAGGAAGGCTGCTGGGCTTCATCGTTTCCAATAGAGGAATTGAAGCAAATCCAGCCAAAATCCGAGCTCTGTCACAATTGGCTACGCCAACAGATCTTAAGCAAGTCCAAAAACTCGCGGGTTGCTTGGCAGCTTTAAGCCGCTTTATCTCCAGATTGGGAGAAAAGGCGCTGCCACTCTATCGCCTTCTACAGTGAACCGATCACTTCGAGTGGACGGACGCGGCAACAACCGGACTGGAAGAAATAAAAACCCTTCTAGCGAGCAACCCAATCTTGGTCGTGCCAAACATCGGCGAACCCATGTTGCTATATATCGGCAACACATCAAGTGGTGAGCGCCATGCTTGTCGTTGAACGAGAACAGGACGGACACGAATTCCCGCTTCAGAAGCCAGTATACTACGTATCCACTGTCCTTACACCATGCAAAACCCGGTACCCCCATTATCAAAAAATAGCATACACTATCTTCATGGCATCCCGAAAGCTACGACACTACTTCCAGGAGTGTTCAATCACGGTGCCTTCCGAAGTACCACTCAACGACATAATAAACAACCGCGATGCCACGGGCCGGATTGGAAAATGGGCCACTGAGCTCCTTCCATTTGATATTACATACAAACCACGTCGAGCTATTAAATCCCAAGTACTGGCCAACTTCGTCGCCGAATGGACAGAGGCCGAACTCCCTAAAGAGTACAACATGTATTCCAATTGGGTTATGTATTTCGATGGCTCCAAAATGCTGGCAGGGCTAGGAGCGGGCATCGTTCTATCGTCCCCCACTGCAGACCGCATTCTGTATGTACTCCAAATACTATACACAGACTCAAACAATGCAGTCGAATACGAGGCCTTATTGCATGGTCTCCGGATGGCTGTCTCCATGGGCATACAGCGCCTGGAAGTGCGCGGGGACTCAAACCTTTCAATATCTCAAATAAACGAAGACTTTGATGCCAAAGATCCAAATATGGCAGCTTATCATAATGTCGTCCTAAAAATGTCGGCTCGGTTCGAGGTACTCGAGTTCCATCACGTGGCCCGAGAAAGTAATCAAGCGGCTGACGTTCTTGCTCGTATCGGTGCCAAGCGCGACCCCCTCCCACCTAATACCTTTCTGGAAAGGCTTTTTAAGCCATCCATGGTGTGTCAAGGGGAAAGCGGCAACGCTAGTCTGGATCCGAACACAACCCCAGATTCCGAATACACTGATATCATCGGAGGCCCAGCCACCGAAATAACACCGTCGGCCCATCTCATTATGGCAGTCATTGCCCCATGGACCGAACCCTTCTTGGCCTACCTTAATAGGAAGGAACTTCCAGAGGATCAGAATGAGGCCCGCCACATTGTCCGGCGTTCGAAGGCCTACAAGGTTCATGATGGAGAGCTCTATAAGAAAAGTGCTATCGGAGTCCTTCAAAGATGTATCTCTGAGGAGGAGGGGCGGTAGATCTTGGCTGAGATTCACGCCGGTCTCGGCGGACACCACGCCGCAACTCGGGCCCTTGTTAGCAAGGCCTTCTGTATAGGGTTTTATTGGCCGACGGCCCGAGCAGATGCACAAAACCTTGTCCAACGTTGCCTCGGATGCCAACTCTTCGCCAACCAAAGCCATATGCCCCCACCGCCTTACAAACAATCCCCATCACTTGGCCTTTTGTGGTCTGGGCACTAGATATGGTCGGACCCCTTAAAGGAAGAAGCCATAAGAAAAAATATCTGCTGGTCATGGTGGATAAATTCACTAAGTGGATAGAGGCCAAACCAGTTAAAACGTCCGAGTCCGGGCCGGTGATAGAATTCATATCCGGCGTTGTACACCATTATGGTGTTCCACACAACATTGTTGGCGTTTTGGGAACGGGGGGTCCCCAGACTTGCCTGCCTGCAGCCTGGGGAGTGGCTCTGCAAGCGGGCCCGTACGGCCCATCTTCACCAACAAGCATTCAAGACCCTCACGAGGGGCCAAGCCTCGCGAGGCGGACGACACAAGACCTCCTCGGGAGCGGCCTCACCAGGCTGTCTCGCGAGGGGCGGAGAGATCAAGGCAAGGCAAACCTCACGAGGTTCCAATGACATAAGCCATGACGACCGAGACCAGGTGGGCGCCAGGTGGGCGCAACGCGCATAGTGTCCTTGTTTCCTCTTTGGTGCTAAGGAGGCAAGCGTAGACGAAGAGTACCGAGGCGTCAAGCAAAGGTTTGCATATCGATGCAACGAGACCAAGGCCAGCAGGACGGGAAGACGGAGGTCACCATGGAGCCCAAGGCGATGTTACCACCAAAGCCTTTGGTAGGCGAAGACTGCTTTTGTCAGGATAACTTGTACTAGCTGTCCCCTTTCAAACTAGTCGTTGTTGGCTTCCTTCCCGCTCAATATTTGGGGAGAGGACTAGGGCCTCTATAAATAGGATTAGCCACCACAGCCAGAGGCAACGATAACGAGGACACGGACGGAGCCTCAACCATCTCATCTTGGACTAGATCCAACCCATCCTCACACCCACCAAGCACAAGAACACCTCGCCTCAGGAGGCTGGTCTTCCCTTTGTACTGTTCATCCTCATCCCGAGAGGCAATCCAGCACACCACATGGGAGTAGGGTATTATACCACAACGGTGGCCCGAACCAGTATAAATATTGTGTCTCTTGTGTTGCGAGTTCATCGAGCTAAGCTTAGAGATCGTGGTGAGGTTGAGGTCGTGAGTTGGTAGGGGGAGATCTTCATGCGCATCCCAGTGTTCGAACCTTAAGGGTTTTGCCGGAACCCGAGATCTGACATTTGGTGTGCCAGGTAGGGGTGCGCCGAAGCTTTCCTTCCGTCGCTCCGCATCCCGACGCTTCGTCGCCTCCATGTCGGACCCTTGCCGAGCTCGCGCTGAACACCAGGCCGCCCTCACCGCCCGCGTCATTCATATGGCTCCCATCAGCGGGCCACCTTGTCGTTCTCCGTTGCCTGCCGCCAACGCCGTCATTGGCCCGACGGGGAACAAGTAGGAAGCCTCCTCGCTGCACCCTTTGGTGTGGCGGGACGGCCGCACCGCAACTCCATCGCTGACCCCGGCCAGCTCGTCGTCTCACACCCATCGCGCTCCCATGGACGTGCAGGCCGTGCTGTGCATGGCGCGCGAACTCCTGCGCTACCGCCCCATCGACGACCTCTACGAGGACTGGCTCGACTGCATCGCCGAGCTTGTCAGCGCCGCAAGGGGCTCCCCTGTGCCATCCCTCTCACTGCCTCGCCCACCGCCAGCTGCGAGCGACGTGGATCATGGAGCGCCTCCACCACCTCTACCCCAAGACGGTGCCCTGGCGCCAAGGCGTGCGCCCCCCCGGCGTGATCCACCGCGTCGGGCACCTGTACGTGAAGAAGGAAGCTGCCAAGAAGTCCTTCGTCCGCAAGAAGACGCTCCTACGCTCCCGCGCCGCTACGACAAGACCATGCACCGCCTGTGATGGCGGTGCGAGGGCGTCAAGGCCAGGCTCCGCATCAGCAAAGGGTCCCGGTGGCCACCGCGGGCTGCCGCGCTTTCACCCCCGAGCTGCGTAGTGTCGCCTGGCCAGGCAAGTTCAAGCCAGACCTGCCTCCGTGCTATGACGGCAACCCCCGACCCCGCGGAGTTCCTGCAGCTCGACAAGCAGAGCATCGAGGCGGCCAACGGCGACGAGGAAGTCATGGCGAACTGGTTCCCCATGGCTCTCAAGGATGGCGCACGCTCGTGGCTCCTGAACCTGTCTCCAGGCTCCATGTTTTCCTGGAACGAGATGTGCGACCACTTCGTCACCAACTTCTAGGGCACTCGCGACCGCCCTCCATCCGCGGGTGACCTGTGCCACGTCAAGCAACAACCAGGGGAAACCCTCCAGAAGTACATCCAGCACTTCATCAACATTCATCTCAAGATCCCCAACGTGACGGACGGGGCCATCATCTCTGCGTTCTCCGATGGCATCCACGACGTCAAGATGAAGGAGGAGCTCGACATCCACGAGGAGCTGTGCACATCCCTGGAGCTGTTCAACCTGGCGACCAAGTGCGCAAGGGCTGAGGAAGGGCGCCTTTCCCTTCTCAAGGTCCCGGCTACCGACCCGGAGGAGAATAAAGCCAAGACCAAGGACGTGAAGCTCAAGGGAGCGGCCGTACTCGCGGTAGAGCCGGACACGAAGCGCGGCAGGGACCAGCCTGAGTCAACCAAGAGCAGCCGGCCGTTCTACGCCTTCCACAACATGCACATCCACAACACCAACAATTGTCAAGAGCTCAGGGCCATTCGCGACGGACACTTCGGTCGAAGCCCCGAGCGCAACGACCGAGGCCACGGCCAAGGAGGAGGATCTGGCGGAGGACACTGGGATGACCGGGGCCCACACCAGGAGTGGCACGACCGGCTTCATGAGGACCGCTGGCAGGACTAGCCTCACGAAGGTGCCTAGAGGGACCAGCCTCGCGAGGACCGTCCTCAGGGCAATGCTGGGCTTCCTCCACTACCGCCACCACTAAGAAGGAACGACGACCACCACCAAGACGAGGGGGCTGGGGGCTTCTAGGAGCCGCGTGCTATTTCCTGCATCTTGGGAGGAGCTCAAACCCCCAGCCTCACAATGTATCTTCAAGCAGTTTGCTCGCGAGGTAAACGCAACCCTTCCCAAGCTCGAGGCTACACGTCCGTTCAGGTGGTCCAAGTGCGCTATTACCTTCAGCTTGGCAGACTAGCTCAAGTGCGCATCCACCGCTGCCGCTCTCCCGATGCTTTGTTCACCCCTCATCAGCAACATGCAAGTCACGAAGACTCTCATCGACGGCGGCGCATGGCTTAACGTCCTGTCCCTCGAGATGTTTGACAGCCTTCAAGTGCCCTACGATCAGCTTTAGCCTACCGATCCCTTCTCAGGAGTGACCGACGGCTCCACCACCCTGATAGGTTAGGTCCACCTCCCAGTCACCTTCGGGCAGCGCGAAAACTACCGCACCGAGCTCATTGACTTCGACGTCGCCCACATCCGTCTGCCGTACAGTGCCATCCTCGGGTATCCAGCCCTGGCTAAGTTCATGGCGGTGACCCACCACGGCTACAACGTCCTCAAGATGCCAGGAAGCGGCGGAATCACCATGGTCTTTGCAAAGAAAGAGACGCGATGTGCTCCCTCGAGTGTGCCCTCCAAGCTACAGTAATCGACGACCCCGACAGCAAGGGCGAGGAGTACCCTCCTGAGCCATCCCCAAGAAGAAGAAGCATCTACTCCGTACAGGGCCTTAGGAGAGTGGTGCCTCAAGTGGCGCCACGTCAGGATCAGCGCCCGCACCTAGGGCGCCTCCCTCTGTCGCATAGGAAGGCGCACCCGGGGCCCTCCTCGGGCAGGGCTCGGGGGCTCTCTTATGGAGGGCCTCAGACCTTGCCAACATTACAAGGGAGGTGCTCGGGCACCATTTGGAGGCGTGCTACATGGCACGTTTCCCTCAGGAGGACACAGGGCGAGGAGCGCCCCGCGCTCAGGAGTTCATTACCAAGACCACTCAGGAGCTTCAGGAAGCAAGAGCGATTCGCGGCGACTGCCGCCCACCTGGTGTTGCTCCCCACCTAGGCGAGGGTGGTGAGCTGCGCGTCTGCATCGACATCCTAGGGCTCAACAGGGCCGCGTCTCAGGAGCTGTTCTGGCCTTCACGCGTGGGACGCTACGAGGGCCCACCGCACAACTATGTTCGCATGCCATTCGGCCTGCCGAGCGTGGCTGCTGCCTTCCAGTGCAACCTGCGGAGCGTCATGGCGGGTCAGGAGGACATGCATCACGCATTCCTGGCGGAGAAGGAAACGGTCCTCAAGGAACCGCCTGGACCCCCAAAGCCTCCCGAGGCTCAGGGCCGCGGTGGCTCGTGAGGAGCAACCCCTTCGCCGGGTACCTTCAGCTGCCTCAACACCCCTTCATCAATAGAATCAGGTGGCATTTTCTAAGTTCATTTAGCTAGGATCTCCCTTAGGGATACATCATTCCCAGGCCGTGTGGGTCCATCCCCGTGGCATGTATCCCTTCTTGTCCATGTCTTTAGCTTACCTTGCTGGGGGCGCCCCTCGGGCTGCATCATCCCCAAGCCGCTCGGGCCTGACCTAGTGGCACGTATCTCCCCTGCGTAACCTTGAGCCAGTTTGCTTTCCATGCATAATCTATCTATGGTTATCACCTACTTGATTGTCACCTACCACGGGAGCCGCGCTCGACCGTCTTTCTTCAGGACCCTTCGCGTGAGAAGGTTAGGCACGACGTCTGTGCTCGGGCCCGTCCCTACAGCGTCGATAAATCCAACGGCTGAGCTCTGTCTGGCAGGCCGGTCTCGTTCACGTCACCTCCTGGGGCGGTTGGTGCTTGGCCTTCTCACGCGATAACCTCAGGAGATTCGTCCAGCGCAGGTTGTCTAACCACCTCGCAGGACCACCACAGCGAACAAGAATCAAGACCAGGTGCAACCCGCCTTGAGGTAGGGCCTCAGTCCCGTGCTGGCTCACGAGTGCCTAGACACGCCCCGTCTAGCCCTGCCGTGCAAGCCACGTGTCAGGGCGGGGCTGTACACGCCCTGGGGGCTCTCCGTAGTAGGGAGTCCCCTCCCACGTACGAGAGGCGGACCAGCAATCACCACGGCGACCTGCGCCCTCCCTCGTTCTGACTTGCAGGAACGTCGTAAGGACCTCCGCAGGCAGCACCGCGGGCTCCCTCTTCTCCCATATAATCCGCTTGAGCGTTAAAAGGGGGCTCCTGAGCATCGCGACTCAGGAGCTCTTACTGGCTCTCCAGCCCTCACCCCTGGACTTGACCACGGCATCGTGACCTGGCATACCAGCGGCGACTGAGCTCACTCGAGGGCCTGGACCTGAGGACGTAGAGCATGAAGGAGAGCGTGGGAAGAGGAGGAGGCTTGTACGGGCCTGACCTGGCTAAGCTACGATCGCCTACGCACGAGCCTGGTGTCTCGCGAAGGACCAACCCTGGATTGCCAAGATAAGTTTCACGCTCGGGTCAACCAACCGCTACGGCATAGAGTTCTCATTTGTGTTGCCCCGCTGCGGCAACGTAGTATCCTTTTCTTACCTCTCGCTGGTTGCTTGCACGCCAAAGGGGACCTCCTGAGCATCGCGTCTTAGGGGCTCTTACTGGACCTCGGGCCGCTCACCTCCTGGCCTTGACCACGACATCGCGACCTGGCATACCAGCGACGGCTGAAGCCTGCCTGGGGATCGGGACCTGTCAGCGCAGAGCACTAAGCCGTCACGAGGTTGGAAAGGGGAAACCTAGCCGAAACGGGGCTCGCATACACGCAACTTCATAATAAGGATAATATCAACCAAGGACATTGCGGACCCTTTACAGGCCCCCATGGGGTACTTCTCGATTCCTCACATATAACTTCTGGGAGCCCTATCTACACGCGCCCCAGTGGCCGACGCCATCATCAACAGTGGGCCACGAGAGGCCGGCGCTAACCTCATCCAGATCGGCAGCGGCGGCGGCCAGCTGCTACAGCCCTGCTCCAGGGTCGGCGAGACCTTGTGGCACGTAACTGTCATCGCTTGTCTCCGGAGTCTCGTAGAGCTCGGGAGAATCGCTCGATTCCCAGGCGTCGCTGCTACTTCCAGAGGAGCCACTGGCGACGTGGATGGCAGGCCCTGCCCCTGCCACGACGTCGTCCTGACGACCCCTTCCGGAGCAGCACTCAAGGACAACGTGGAGGCTCCATCGTACTCGAAGTGGATCACGAGGGCGTCGTCTGCACGCCACACTCGAGCGACCTCACCCCAGCCTCGGGTCATGAAGATCTTGCCCGAGGAGACGACCTCAACTTCTGCCCCAGTCGCTGGCGCATCATAGTTGGCGTGCTACAGCCAGAGTCCGAGGGGCCCCCTCGGCGGCATCTCGGCAGAGAAGAAGGAAGGGAAGCGGATCCAAGTGCTTGGAGGCATCGCCGCCCACACACAAGTTCATGCGAGGAGTCGGCGGCATGGACTCCAGGGGCAGCGACGCGCGCCACCGCGGTACGGCGATCATGGCCGCGGCGCGCATGGCGCCGCTCGCCGCCTTTTCCTCCTGAGCCCTCGGCTTGGGCGTACAGGTGCAACGGATACACAGGAAGAGGCCGCTCGTACCAAGGCCTTGTCACCTCCTGCATCACCACCACATCATGACGGTGGACCGGCCTCTTGTTCGGCGGGAGCGGCCCTGGCTCGTCACGGGGAGTCTTTCCTTTCTCCACGGCAGAAAATCTTATTGGAGTCGCTACTAGCAATGGAGCAAAGAGGGAGAAGCGAGCGGAACGGGAAGAGATGTGCGACGGGGGCTCTACCCCCCTCCCCATTTATAGCAGAAGAAGGCCAACCAGCGCCCCCCACGATCATAGGTAATGATAGTTTTTTCCTTGCATGTAGCAGGGACTCGTCAAATCGGGCAGTTGCCGAGGCAACATGGGGAAGTGGAGACACCCACGTCTAATCAATCGCCACGCGTCGACCAAGGCCGCAGGCTATTGGGGCCCACGGTGCTCCGCACTTGCCCCTTGGCTTCGCCTCGAAGCCAAGCCCGAGCGCACCTTGGGCCTGGGGGCTACTGTCGGTGTTTTGGGAACGGGGGTCCCTAGACTTGCCTGCCTGCGGCCCGCGGCGTGGCTCTGCAAGCGGGCCCGTACGACCGATCTTCACCAACAAGCATCCAAGACCCTCACGAGGGGCCAAGCCTCGCGAGGCGGACGACACAAGACCTTCTCGGGAGCGGCACCACCAGGATGGCTCACGAGGGGCGGAGAGATCAAGGCAAGGCAAACCTCGCGAGGTTCCAATGACGTGAACCATGATGATCGAGACTAGGCGGGCGCCAGCGCGCACAGTGTAATTGTTTCCTCTTTGGTGCTAAAGTGGTAAGGGCAGACGAAGAGTACCGAGGCCTCAAGCAAAGGTTTCTATATCGGGGCAACGAGACCAAGACCAGCAGGACGACAAGATGGAGGTCACCATCGAGACCATTGCGACATCACCACCAGAGCCTTTGGCAGGCGAAGACTGCTTTTGTCAGGATACTTGTACTAGCTATCCCCTTTCAAATTGGCCGTTGTTGGCTCCCTTCCCGCTCAATATTTGGGTAGAGGACCAGGGCCTCTATAAATAGGATTAGCCACCACAGCCAGAGGCAACAAGAACAAGGACACGGATGGAGCCTCAGCCATCTCATCTTGGACTAGATCCAACCCATCCTCACACCCACCAAGCACAAGAACACCTCGCCTCAAGAGGCTGTTCTTCCCCTTGTACTGTTCATCCTCAGCCCGAGAGGCAATCCTCCATACCACACTGGAGTAGGGTATTACACCACAGTGGTGGCCCGAACCAGTAAGTCTTGTGTCTCTTGTGTTGCGAGTTTGTTGAGCTAAGCTTAGAGATCGTGGCGAGGTTGAGGGCGTGAGTTGGTAGGGGGAGATCTTCATGCGCACCCCATTGTTCGAACCTTAAGGGTTTTGCCGGAACCCGAGATCCGACAAGCATCATTACTAATAGCGGCTCCAACTTCATAGCCGATGAAGTGAAAACCTGGTGTGCTAATCTAGGCATCAATCTCGATTATGCCTTTGTCTATCATCTGCAGATAAATGGTCAAGTCGAACGAGCCAATGGTCTTATTATGAGCGGCATCAAGCCTACACTAGTGTGATCTTTGAAAGATTCAGACAAGCACTGGTTTGAGGAGCTCGACTCCGTACTCTGGGACTGCGGACCACTCCCAATCGCACTACCGGATACACACCATTTGTCAGGACCCCGACTCGATGTCACATCGATCTAGCCGGTAACACTTCATATCACTTTGCGGCCTCACGCACGGTGTTCCCACGGGTGTCGCCTTACCTTTGCCCGGGACCGTTTGCGCCTTTTGGCTCACGTATATGATAGTGTCGCTAGCATCCATATGATAAAGAGCCCGGGCTGACATGACTAGTCGTAAACCCAAAGTGGCACAGACTTACAGGGACAGGCATCCATGACCCAGCTTCGAACGTGTCGGTCATCAGCAAGTGGGTCCGGGCTGTAGCACTGGGCTAGCAGGACTCCGGTAAACCGGGCTGTAGCGGGCTAACAGGACTCCGGTACTCAAAGCGTGACATTTCCCCGAAGGGACAGACACAGGAACGAAGAAGGACACATGCCGGCCAGCCTAAGTGTTTCAGAGCAGTAGCAAGCTACCATGGCTCAGCGGTAACACTAGGAGACATTTCCCGGTAAGAGAGGCTACTAAAGATAAACAACTAGATAGTCAGATCCCACACATACCAAGCATTTCAATCACACACACAATATGCTCGATATGTGCAAATACAACGAAGCATCACAACATGACTCTACGACACAAGTACTTTATTCATTAGGCTCCGAGGAGCGAGATATTACAAACATGGGTCTCATGACCCAACACTCAGAGCATACAAGTCAAAGCACAAGCGGAAGCTATCATGTCTGGGTACAGACATCTATAAATGAAAAAGGCTGAGAAGCCTGACTATCTATCAGATCCTGCCGGGGCACAAGATCGTAGCTGAGGTAACAAGCTAAACGTCGAAGTCCACGTGGAACTACTAGTGAGACTGAAGTCTCTCTGCAAAAACATAAAATAGGCAAACGTGAGTACAAATGTACCCAGCAAGACTTACATCAGAACTAACTACATATGCATCATTTTCAACAAGGGGATGGTGGGGTTTAACTGCAGCAAGCCAGCTTTGACTCGGTGGCTATCCTAAACTACGACTGCAAGCGACTCTTTTGAGGTGGCGCACACGAGTCCACATATTCACCATATCAATACACCACTATGGATCCGCTCCCGTCTCCCTACGAGAACGCCATCCATAGCACTCACGCTTATCTTGCGCATTTTAAAGTATCCACTTTCACTTGTCTATGAACTGATATAAGAAACCCAGAAGTCCTTTTCCGCGGACACGGCTATTCGAATAGATGATGTTAACCCTGCAGGGGTGTACTTCTTCATACATGTTTCCACCACTTAGCGTCTGCACACGACATGTGCTCGGCAGACTTCAAGCGAAAGCCGACGTGGGTGTAGACCACGACCTACCTAAACACTCAAGTCTCTAGTCCAGGTTTATCGCCTATTCGGGTTCCATCCATGAGGAGATCCGGCCGGAGTTTCGCTCACAGCCCCAAACCATGTGAACAGGGTTCCCGAGATACCAAACGGGCATCCGGTACACCGTGCCACGTACCTACCGCATCACAGCCCACCCCTACGGTCAGCGCTGTCCACGGCCTCCAGTAAGCTACAAACACCAGAAACTACTTGCAACTCCTGGACAGAGGACTAGGGTGAATAAGAAGTCGAGCGGGGTCATATTTCAGGGCCCAATGTATGGTAGTAACTGAATCATGGATCACAAACACAGAACTCAGTTCCTGAGGACGGCTACAATGAGACAACCCACCATGTACTCCTACATGGCCTCTCACCGCTACCTTTACCAAATCGTGTTCACACACTTAGCTCTCACACAGTAGGACATGTTCACACGCCTCTGATTCATCCCCGATGAATCAGACCTGACTCAACTCTAAGCAGTAGCAGGCATGACAAACAAACATGAATGAGTAGGCACAACAGGGCTCAAACAACTCCTACTCATGCTAGTGGGTTTCATCTAATTACTGTGGAATGACAGGTCATGCAGAGGATAAAGGGGTTCAGCTACCGCAGCAAGTAACAGATGAATCGATGTTGTCCTAATGCAGTAAAAGAGAGCAGGAGCGAGAGAGTGGGATTTTGTCGGAATGAACAAGGGGGTTTTGCTTGCCTGGCACTTCTGAAGATAACATTGAGTCTTCATCGGTGTCAACGATCACATCATCGGTATCACGTCTATCGAGAGGGGACAAATACCGGCAACACAGAAAGGAACACAATCAATGCAATGCACAATATGATGCATGATCATGACATGGCAAAATGAATGTGTTTTGGGCTAATGCAACTAGCAACAGATTAAATGAAGTTGGTTTGAATCCAAGATTCAAATTCAAACTCCATATGGGGTTATTTAAATGTCAGTCACTTCATTTGTCCTAAACAGTAGTGATAAGTTGTTCTAACATGCATGAAAATGGTACAGATGGATTCCTTGAATTTTTCTGATAATTTTTCATATATAATTTATTTAATTTGGAGTTACGGTTAATTTTCTATGATTTTTAGAAGTTTTAGGCATTTTCTGGAATTCCAGAATTAAATTAAATCCAGAAAATACTTTATGACATCAGCAGTGCGTCATGCTTGCATCAGCAAGTCAAGAGGGCTGCCCCGGGTCAAACCTGACCAGTGGGGCCCACTGGTCAGTGACACAGGGGCTAATCCCGGTCAAACCCAGCGCTGACTGGGGTTTGACCAGGGGTGGGGCCCGCTGTCAGTGGCCTAGGGGTTGATTAGTGTAGGGGGGGTGTTAGCCGCTAATGATGCCCATGTCATCATCGCCGGACTTACGCCGGCGGCGACCAAAATGGCGGCGGCAACGCGCCGGACTTGCGCTAAAGGCGACGGAGGCGGCGGCTGAGGGGACCAGGGCATAGCCCTCGCTCTTGCGCATCCAAAGGGCCAAATGGGAGGGGTTGGGGTGGTTCGAGCTCGCCGGGGTCGAGCTCGTGGCGGCGGCCGGCGTTCGGGAGCAGCCGAGTATGGTGCTAGAGGGCACGGGAGGCGAAGCTACTGGTAGCTGCAGGTTCGTGGACGCGCGCTGAGCACACCGGTGTACTCGGGTGAGAGCTCCAGTGGCTGCCGTGACGGCGGCGACGAGGTCAGCGGCGGCCGGAGATCGGGCCAGCATGGCGCAGTGGCTGCAGCGCGTTAGCCAGAGAGCCGAGGAGCGCGTCGGGACCCTGGGGACCTGGGGAGCACGCGGGGGCTACTGGAGCGAGCGGAAGAGCGCCGGGACGCGACGTCCACCGGCAATGGCGATGGCCGGAGCTCGGTGCTTGCGGGGAAGGCGGCTACGACACGGGAACGAGCAGAAAAGGAGGGGGAAAACGAAGAAGATCTTACGGCGGTCCTGGAGATCAGCACGGGAGGCTCGGGGACGGCCTGGCTGCAGCCAATCGACGACGGAGAGGTCCGGTGACCGGCGGTGAAGAAGATGGCAATTGCGTTGCTTCGGTGCCTCCGGGCTCGCGTGATTCACCGGAGAGGAGCCGCTCGAGGTAGCAGAGGCGATGGACGACTCGAGGAGGCGAGGCGTGCGCGGTGGCTACAGATACGGTTGACGGCGGCGAGAGGCGTGCTCGGGGCTGCGAGAGAGAGGGCAGCAGGGGAGAGAGGAGCCGACAGGGAGGGAGTGAGAGGGGGTCGGGGGTGTCGTGGCGTCGCGGAAGGCGACCAGGGCGACGAGGGGGTAGCCAGGCAGGCAAGGAGGAGCTGGCGCGGCTCGCCTGTGCGCCGGGCACGCAGCTGCTTCGGGGCGAGGGGAGGAAGACGACGGAGGGTAGCGGTGGCGGGCTGGGCCGGCCAGGTGGGGGGAGCTGGGCCGGTCCTGATGGACCACCAGGTAAGCGCCAGGTAAGATGCTTTGCTCTTTTATTTTATTTCTATTTTAGTTACTGTTTTCTATTTTATGTAATTGTGTTTGGATTTATTAAAAATGCCAGAGCATTTCCAAAAATCATGCAACTGACTGTGGCCACTGTTTGGAATATTTCCAACAGTAAACATTTCAGTTTGTGATTATTTGAGCATTTAAAATATTATTAGCAATTAAATGCCCAAATGCAAATACTATATAATTTAATTCAAAAATCCAGGAATAGCCTATAAATATGTTCATCATTTTTGGAAGAGGTTTTCACCTCTAACAGAAATTATGAACATTTCCAAAGGGCATTCTGGGTTATTGAAAATATTTTTTTATTGAACCTAGTTAAATTTCATTTGGTGCTAGGGTTTCAAATATCCCCATTTCAAATTTCTTTGGAATTTAAACATGATGGCATGATGAACAAGCAAGTCAAGCAAGGGCTGAACTGGGGCTGTGACAACTCACCCCCACTAAACAAAAATCTCGTCCCGAGATTCAAGCGTAGGGTAAGGAGAGGGGGGAACGTCAACTAGTATAATCTTCATGATCCAGGGTGCACTTCAATTGAACGTTGATTCATTCACCATCATTGTCTTGAAGTCTTGCCTTGAGAACTCCAACTAACATAACAACGAGAGGGGAAGGGGAGTCTAGAAGGACTGATCTTTTCGAAGATCGAACAACTCAGGATTAACTCACGGAATGAGACATAGGACTATCTCTCGGGTTGAGACACGAGATACACATCAAGAGGGGTGGAAAGAAACGGATGACGAAGGTTCACTAGATAGACAACAATTTCACGCTTAAGAAGGTGGTAAACGATTGTCAACGTAGCGAGGAGTTGAGTTGCCATGATACCATAACGATACACCCCGGAGGAGGGTGATTCGTAGATTATTTCCTTAAGTGGCAAAAAGAATTACCTTTGATTCAGAGATCATTGAAACTCTTTATATCAGCTTAAGGCAAATCATAATCGATCATTTGGAGGGGGTCGGTAGAATGGCATACTCAAACTTGGATGATGTGGATTACCTTGTTGAAGACAACGTAATGGATGATTTTTGCTTATCACCGGAAATGGAAGGGACATTGGTGGTGCAAGCTGGGGACAAAATGCAAATGCTGGGAACGATTCTGGTAACTGGGGAAGAACCCAACAATAGAGAGTGAATTCACTGTTGGAGTGGTTATAGCATAACCGAGGAAATCTGGGGCAATCCCAGCTAGTGCCGATGATAACACGTAGCGCTTGTGCGTGCTCTCAAGAACTTGAGCATTTCCATATTCATCAAGGTTTTACCAACATCCGTGTCAAGGGTCCGGTAACACAACTTACTACCATGATGAATGGTGATGGAGGATGCAGATGCAGAGGAAGATAACACCTTCTCAGATTACACCTTAGCAAAGCCAAGGAACAAAATCTGGATGATCGACCGAGAGACATTTAGCACTCCGCTTCTAATGTTCTCCTGGATGTGCTAGTGTATCCCATTCATAGATACGGTTTGATAACTAGAACATCAAGTAAAGGTCGGACTTCGGGAACACAAGAATCCATAAGGAACAACTAGGGAGGTAAACCCTACGAAATCCTTATAGGGAGGTGGCCAACTTCTTTAATCAAGATACTACAATAATAGGTCTCTCGGCTGGGTGGTGCTGGCCTCGACATCCACTTTACCGGTTATCGAGGGACCAATATTATAGTTCTTGGGAAATGTTCCAAACCATCATATCTGCCTGAGATTCAGATCTGGTTGGTGTCAGGATATCCCAGACTC
Organism: Triticum aestivum; assembly: GCF_018294505.1. Classification (NCBI taxonomy): domain Eukaryota; kingdom Viridiplantae; phylum Streptophyta; class Magnoliopsida; order Poales; family Poaceae; genus Triticum; species Triticum aestivum. The sequence continues at coordinate 372,755,820 of NC_057803.1, read as the reverse complement.
ATCAAGTCTAGAAAGAAAAATGAAAGTTTGCAACGCAAATCGACGAGGTAATGTTGCGGGATTCTCGGGGAGTGAGCTACGATAGTAAGCTCCAAAACATGAGCTGGTTCTGCTACAACATGTGAACACGCTGTCCCAGACAAACATGACCACGTGGTAGTCTTATAATAAAACACTACCGAGTTCAGGAGGGGAAACCATCATTAAGGACATCGAAGTCTCCATGCGTGGAAATCCAAAGAGTTCACCTTGGACAGACTCCTTTATCTTTGAACAACTCAATCAGTGGCTTGGTGTGCTAGGATATACATATAGAATGAAGGTTGCAAATCTCCAGACCACCGAATACTTCGCACGTATGCATGACTGACTTGGGATGATTCCAAAGGAAACAACATTGACTTTCTCGAATCCACGGCGGCAACTTGCATCAAATGCACATGGACTGGAGGAAGTCACTTCTTACATCCGAACATTTGCTCCATGAACTAGCATGAAGAAATGCTTTCAAAAGTTTCCAACACTAACTTAATGTTCAACAAAATCATGGAGGGAATAAGGATGTTGTCAATGGGCTCAACAACAATTCATCTAGGTTTCCTTTTAAAAGGAATTCCATAGTTAAGTGAACACGGTGATAGCATTGGTCAGACCAAAGATATAATGGTGTATGCTCGAGGAATCAACCACGAGTAAGACAACATTACGAATATCGTTGGTTCTGATTTGATTTGACGATAGCCCACACTCAAATCAAAGGATTGATAAGACAATAGATCCAGCAACTGATCACAGGGACCAATCGATGAAGATATCATCTTTCTTCAACACACACTACACAAGAATATCCCTTTGGATGAACTAAATCGGGCAAGCTTCTATCTTCCAACTTTCCAAGTTGATGCATAGCTTAACCAACTAGCTCAGGGGTATCCAACACGGATTCTTGGAGAAAGGGTGGTTTACAGGATAAACCAACTTGATCACGAGCTTAACATAACAGTCAGGCGACAACCTGGTGATACTTTCGAGAAGATATTCGGAAAATCACGAACCACCGATATGTTACTAAGCTCGAGAACAATCTTGCTTTTCAGAGCAAGATGATATGATCAAATGAGCGAGGACTTGACAAAATCCTAACTCATCAATCAAAGAGTGCACCAGGAAATAAAGACTAGGTAGCACGATCAATCTTAGAATGGTGATTCAATAACCAACATACTAAGAATAAGATTATTGTCCATTAACTACCAAGCAATGGGGTTGCTAGGAGTATTGAGTTCACACATCATGATTCACTTGTCGGCACTCCGGCTGCAACAACACGGAACCGAGGAATGAACAATGATGGCAAGAAGTATCATTGTACCAAGAGTTCATAGGATGGTGTGCAATTCCTATAACAATCCTGATATAAAGATGGTAATACTTCAGGGTAGAACAGGATCAAAGGCTGGATTAGCAATTTGATCTGCGGGGCACAACTTCTTTGACCCAATCCTGGATATGGAAGAGGTACTGGAGTTTGTTTCTCCTAGTCATTCTGCGATAGAATGGCTTGACGGACCACAAGAGTATTAGGCATCGATAAACGAACGCACGCATACTCTTGACTATCAATTGATAGACGAGGGTCAGAATGCAACTAAAGAGATCAACTCAAAGGATCATATAATTTTCTGAGTTGTGGACGCATAGATTAGTATGTCGAACCAAGTTCAACATGTTTCTTCCGGATAACCCATGCTGAAAGGTAGAACTGGCAGAGTCACGATTTATGAATGGAGAACTCCTCAAGAGTACTCTAATTGTGATCTTTTGATCCAATAAACATCTGCCATAAGCGGTTCATAGTATTTGGAAGAAGGAAATACCACGGACCTCGAGGACTATCGCAAAGTTACTAATATCCTGAAGGAACTAGCAAACACTATCAACATGAAGTAAGTAGAGTGAATCTCGAGTTCAAAGCTCAAGGAGTAGAATACCTACTACTAAGTAGCATCACAGGATGCTTTCGAGAATGATGGCCAGAATCATCACACTGGGAACACAAATCATGGCTAAATTACTAGATGATCCCCTAAGACACCTAGGGTCATAATAATATCTCCAACATATATGTCAAGGTAACGGAGTACCTCAACTTACTGATTAGTGTGGTTAATCTGGCCCATGGGAACATTGAAACGGGAAGAAAGGATTTGCAAATGCATCAGGCTACTTAGAAACCTGGGATGACTCGGACAGCATAACGGCTGTAAATGCTCAGAAAAGATTTGAGACATTCACAAAAATGGTGGCATAACCACTCAGAAGCACAATATCAAGGTTTCGAGATCAACAATTAACATACAGAGGTAGAAACTGAACTGAGGCTTAAATCCAACAAACTTATAAGTCTACTGATTAGTAACACGTGATCCTAATAGAAAGAAGAGATAGCCTAGTTCTTAATCCCCGTAGAAGATAAGATGATGACTCAGATCAGAAGGGCATAAGGTATAAGGAGTAAAAAGAGCCTTACGTTCCATCCCACAATCAATTCCCTTACATAACTAAAGAATTTCTAGACTCAACTTCGACCAGTTTGGCTTGGTAATCCTACAGGCAGTCAGGCTCTGATACCAACGCTGTCAGGACCCCGACTCGATGTCACATCGATCTAGCCGGTAACACTTCATATCACTTTGCGGCCTCACGCACGGTGTTCCCACGGGTGTCGCCTTACCTTTGCCCGGGACCGTTTGCGCCTTTTGGCTCACGTATATGATAGTGTCGCTAGCATCCATATGATAAAGAGCCCGAGCTGACATGACTAGTCGTAAACCCAAAGTGGCACAGACTTACAGGGACAGGCATCCATGACCCAGCTTCGAACGTGTCGGTCATCAGCAAGTGGGTCCGGGCTGTAGCACTGGGCTAGCAGGACTCCGGTAAACCGGGCTGTAGCGGGCTAACAGGACTCCGGTACTCAAAGCGTGACATTTCCCCGAAGGGACAGACACAGGAACGAAGAAGGACACATGCCGGCCAGCCTAAGTGTTCCAGAGCAGTAGCAAGCTACCATGGCTCAGCGGTAACACTAGGAGACATTTCCCGGTAAGAGAGGCTACTAAAGATAAACAACTAGATAGTCAGATCCCACACATACCAAGCATTTCAATCACACACACAATATGCTCGATATGTGCAAATACAACGAAGCATCACAACATGACTCTACGACACAAGTACTTTATTCATTAGGCTCCGAGGAGAGAGATATTACAAACATGGGTCTCATGACCCAACACTCAGAGCATACAAGTCAAAGCACAAGCGGAAGCTATCATGTCTGAGTACAGACATCTATAAATGAAAAAGGCTGAGAAGCCTGACTATCTATCAGATCCTGCCGGGGCACAAGATTGTAGCTGAGGTAACAAGCTAAACGTCGAAGTCCACGTGGAACTACTAGTGAGACTGAAGTCTCTCTGCAAAAACATAAAATAGGCAAACGTGAGTACAAATGTACCCAGCAAGACTTACATCAGAACTAACTACATATGCATCATTTTCAACAAGGGGATGGTGGGGTTTAACTGCAGCAAGCCAGCTTTGACTCGGTGGCTATCCTAAACTACGACTGCAAGCGACTCTTTTGAGGTGGCGCACACGAGTCCACATATTCACCATATCAATACACCACTATGGATCCGCTCCCGTCTCCCTACGAGAACGCCATCCATAGCACTCACGCTTATCTTGCGCATTTTAAAGTATCCACTTTCACTTGTCTATGAACTGATATAAGCAACCCAGAAGTCCTTTTCCGCGGACACGGCTATTCGAATAGATGATGTTAACCCTGCAGGGGTGTACTTCTTCATACATGTTTCCACCACTTAGCGTCTGCACACGACATGTGCTCGACAGACTTCAAGCGAAAGCCGACATGGGTGTAGACCACGACCTACCTAAACACTCAAGTCTCTAGTCCAGGTTTATCGCCTATTCGGGTTCCATCCATGAGGAGATCCGGCCGGAGTTTCGCTCACAGCCCCAAACGATGTGAACAGGGTTCCCGAGATACCAAACGGGCATCCGGTACACCGTGCCACGTACCTACCGCATCACAGCCCACCCCTACGGTCAGCGCTGTCCACGGCCTCCAGTAAGCTACAAACACCAGAAACTACTTGCAACTCCTGGACAGAGGACTAGGGTGAATAAGAAGTCGAGCGGGGTCATATTTCAGGGCCCAATGTATGGTAGTAACTGAATCATGGATCACAAACACAGAACTCAGTTCCTGAGGACGGCTACAATGAGACAACCCACCATGTACTCCTACATGGCCTCTCACCGCTACCTTTACCAAATCGTGTTCACACACTTAGCTCTCACACAGTAGGACATGTTCACACGCCTCTGATTCATCCCTGATGAATCAGACCTGACTCAACTCTAAGCAGTAGCAGGCATGACAAACAAACATGAATGAGTAGGCACAACAGGGCTCAAACAACTCCTACTCATGCTAGTGGGTTTCATCTAATTACTGTGGAATGACAGGTCATGCAGAGGATAAAGGGGTTCAGCTACCGCAGCAAGTAACAGATGAATCGATGTTGTCCTAATGCAGTAAAAGAGAGCAGGAGCGAGAGAGTGGGATTTTATCGGAATGAACAAGGGGGTTTTGCTTGCCTGGCACTTCTGAAGATAACATTGAGTCTTCATCGGTGTCAACGATCACATCATCGGTATCACGTCTATCGAGAGGGGACAAATACCGGCAACACAGAAAGGAACACAATCAATGCAATGCACAATATGATGCATGATCATGACATGGCAAAATGAATGTGTTTTGGGCTAATGCAACTAGCAACAGATTAAATGAAGTTGGTTTGAATCCAAGATTCAAATTCAAACTCCATATGGGGTTATTTAAATGTCAGTCACTTCATTTGTCCTAAACAGTAGTGATAAGTTGTTCTAACATGCATGAAAATGGTACAGATGGATTCCTTGAATTTTTCTGATAATTTTTCATATATAATTTATTTAATTTGGAGTTACGGTTAATTTTCTATGATTTTTAGAAGTTTTAGGCATTTTCTGGAATTCCAGAATTAAATTAAATCCAGAAAATACTTTATGACATCAGCAGTGCGTCATGCTTGCATCAGCAAGTCAACAGGGCTGCCCCGGGTCAAACCTGACCAGTGGGGCCCACTGGTCAGTGACACAGGGGCTAATCCCGGTCAAACCCATCGCTGACTGGGGTTTGACCAGGGGTGGGGCCCGCTGTCAGTGGCCTAGGGGTTGATTAGTGTAGGGGGGGG